>NC_045988.1:6901580-7011580 GCF_010909765.2 Amblyraja radiata
GGGACGTTGAGGGGATACAGGTGGCATGGGGGAGGGGGGGGGGGGGGGGAATGATAGCAGAGGAAATGGTGTTCGGGTCAAATATGTGAAGAGAAAATGATTAGCTAAGATATGTGAAGAGAAAAAGATTAGTTAAAGATATGTGAAGAGAAAAAGATTAGTTAAAACAAATGTAGGTCCCTTGCAGTCAGAAACAGGTGAATTGATCATGGGGAACAAGGACATGGCAGACCAATTGAAAAACTACTTTGGTCCTGTCTTCACTAAGGAAGACATAAATAATCTGCCGGAAATAGCAGGGGACCGGGGGTCAAATGAGATGGAGGAACTGAGTGAAATTCAGGTTAACCGGGAAGTGATGTTAGGTAAATTGAATGGATTAAAGGCCGATAAATCCCCAGGACCAGATAGGCTGCATCCCAGAGTACTTAAGGAAGTAGCCCCAGAAATAGTGTATGCATTAGTGATAATTTTTCAAAACTCTTTAGATTCTGGAGTAGTTCCTGAGGATTGGAGGGTAGCAAATGTAACCCCACTTTTTAAAAAGGGAGGGAGAGAGAAAACGGGGAATTACAGACCAGTTAGTCTAACGTCGGTAGTGGGGAAACTGCTAGAACCAGTTATTAAAGATGGGATAGCAGCACATTTGGAAAGTGGTGAAATCATTGGACAAAGTCAGCATGGATTTATGAAAGGTAAATCATGTCTGACGAATCTTATAGAATTTTTCGAGGATGTAACTAGTAGAGTGGATAAGGGAGAACCAGAGGATGTGTTATATCTGGACTTTCAGAAGGCTTTCGACAAGGTCCCACATAAGAGATTAGTATACAAACTTAAAGCACACGGTATTGGGGGTTCAGTATTGATGTGGATAGAGAACTGGCTGGCAGACAGGAAGCAAAGAGTAGGAGTAAACGGGTCCTTTTCACAATGGCAGGCAGTGACTAATGGGGTACCGCAAGGCTCAGTGCTAGGATCCCAGCTATTTACGATATATATTAATGATTTGGATGAGGGAATTGAATGCAACATCTCCAAATTTGCGGATGACACAAAGCTGGGGGGCAGTGTTAGCTGTGTGGAGGATGCTAGGAGGCTGCAAGGTGACTTGGATAGGCTGGGTGAGTGGGCAAATGCATGGCAGATGCAGTATAAAGTGTATAAATGTGAGGTTATCCACTTTGGTGGCAAAAACAGGAAAGTAGACTATTATCTGAATGGTGGCGGATTAGGAAAGGGGGAGATGCAACGAGACTTGGGTGTCATGGTACACCAGTCATTAAAAGTAGGCATGCAGGTGCAGCAGGCAGTGAAGAAGGCGAATGGTATGTTAGCATTCATAGCAAAAGGATTTGAGTATAGGAGCAGGGAGGTTCTACTGCAGTTGTACAGGGTCTTGGTGAGACCACACCTGGAGTATTGCGTACAGTTTTGGTCTCCTAATCTGAGGAAGGACATTCTTGCCATAGAGGGAGTACAGAGAAGGTTCACCAGACTGATTCCTGGGATGTCAGGACTTTCATATGAAGAAAGACTGGATAGACTCGGTTTGTACTCGCTAGAATTTAGAAGATTGAGGGGGGATCTTATAGAAACTTACAAAATTCTTAAGGGGTTGGACAGGCTAGATGCAGGAAGATTGTTCCCGATGTCGGGGAAGTCCAGGACAAGGGGTCACAGTTTAAGGTTAAGGGGGAAATCTTTTAGGACCGAGATGAGGAAAACATTTTTCACACAGAGAGTGGTGAATCTCTGAAATTCTCTGCCACAAAAGGTAGTTGAGGCCAGTTCATTGGCTATATTTAAGAGGGAGTTAGATATGGCCCTTGTGGCTAAAGGGATCAGGGGGTATGGAGAGAAGGCAGGTACAGGATACTGAGTTGGACGATCAGCCATGATCATATTGAATGGCGGTGCAGGCTCGAAGGGCCGAATGGCCTACTGCTGCACCTATTTTCTATGTTTCTATGTTTCTATGAAACATCTTTTGTCCATTCCCTCTACAGATTCTGCCTGACCCAATGAGCCACTGAGTTACTCCAGCACTTTGTGTTTTGCAAACGGTCACAATTGTGGGGTTGCAAAGTGGTTTGGGATGGCGCAAAACATCCTTCCTTGACCTTGTAACCTAGTAACCTTGACCGACCCTTTGCCTCCACAGATGCAGCTCGACCCGTTGAGTTCCTCCAGCAGACAGTTGCTGTACTCCTAATGCCAGCAGCATCTGCAGTTGAAATCTGCAGGAACGGAAGGGAGTCACGACCGCGGTGCCACAGGTGCTGTCGCCGAGGGAGGACGGACGGAGCCGCGGCTCGAGAGACTAACAGAGGCAAAGAGGTTTGCCACGCACTGCAAGGGAGCAGTGGACCAGACAGGAAGAGCGGACGGAATTACCACTAGACAGCCAAACCAGTAGGTAATTTACGGCTGGGGTGAGTACTTTCCCATTTATAGGAGGTAGGATTATATCAATAAGGGGTGTATCAATACAGTAGGGGATTCTTAAATAGGACCAGTTAATTACTTATATAAGATGGGCGGTCAGGAGATGTGCCAATACTGCGAGATGTGGGAATTTGTCGACACCATTGATGTAGAAGATCCCTACAGCTGCAGTAAGTGTTTGAGGCTAGAGGAACTCCAGCTCCGCATTGATGAGCTGGAGACCCAACTTCATACGCTGCGGTACATCAGGGAGGGGGAGTATTACCTGGATGTTTTGTGCCAGGGGATGGTCACACCGACCAGTTTAACTAATTCAGTAGGCAGTGAGCAAGGAAAGGAAGGTGTGGCCATAAGCGAGGCAGGTAGGGGGAACCAGGAGGAGATGCGGCAGGAGCCACAGCCCTTGTCCCTGACAAGCATGACCGAGGCTCTTACTCAATGTAAGGACGGGATCAGGGGCTGTGGGAGGGATGAGCAACCTGGCTGCAGCACCGTGGATCAGGAGGCCATTCAAGAGGGGGGAGTTAGAAGAAATGCCGTAGTGATAGGGGATAGTATTATTCGGGGGGTAGATAGGGTTCTCTGCGGCCAGCAGAACATGTCCCGAAGGCTGTGTTGCCTACCCGGTGCTAGGGTTAAGGATATCTCTGCGATGCTGGAGAGAAATTTGCAGTGGGAGGGGGAGGATCCAGTGGTCGTGGTCCATGTGGGGACCAATGACATAGGAAGGACGAGGAAGGAGGATCTGCTGAAGGAGTTTGAGCAGTTAGGGAATAAATTAAAAAGCAGAACCTCGAGGGTACTGATCTCCGGATTGCTACCTGAGCCACGGGCCAAATCGGCGAGGGTACGTAAAATTAAAAAGCTGAATGCGTGGCTCAAAGACTGGTGTGGGAATAATGGGTTTGGTTTCTTGGGCCACTGGCACCAGTACTGGGACAGGGGGGATCTGTTCTGTAAGGACGGACTTCACCTGAACGGTGCTGGGACTGGGGTCCTGGCAAATCATATAACTAGGGCAGTAGAGAGGTCTTTAAACTAAGTAGCGGGGGGGAGGTATCAAGGGGGGTAATAACGGCAGGGGTAGAGGAAATAGAGCAGGGTATCAGTGGGGAAGCGGAAAGTCAAAATGTGACAGGAGACAGAATGTGTGAAGATAAAGCTCTAGATGTAAAAGGGGCAAAAACGGAAAGGAAGGGTAGTAAAAATCATCTGAAAGTGCTTTATCTAAATGCACGGAGTATTCGTAATAAGATAAATGAATTAACGGTGCAATTAAGTATATATAGTTATGATATTGTGGCCATTACGGAGACATGGCTGCAAGGGGATCAGGACTGGGAGTTAAATATAGAGGGGTACTCGACAATTAGGAAAGATAGACAGGAAAGAAAGGGAGGAGGGGTGGCCCTTTTAATAAGGGAGGGAATAACGGCAATAGAGAGGAAGGATATTGCGTTGAAGGATCAGGATAGTGAAACAGCTTGGGTACAGATAGAGAATAACAAGGGGAAAAAAACACTAGTGGGTGTAATTTATAGACCTCCAAATAGCTGTGACGCTGTTAGTCAGAACATAAATCTGCAAATAGTTGACGCATGTAAAAAGGGAACTGCTGTAATCATGGGGGACTTCAATTTTCATATTAATTGGGCAAACCAAACTGGGCAGGGTAGACTAGAGGAAGAGTTTATAGAATGTATTAGAGACGGGTTCCTAGAACAGTATGTTACAGAACCGACAAGGGGGGAGGCAATCTTGGATCTGGTCCTGTGTAATGAAGCAGGATTAATTAAAAATGTCATAGTTAGGGACTCGTTGGGAACAAGTGACCACAATATGGTCGAATTCCATATTCAAATAGAAGGGGAGCAGGTTGAAACTCAGGCTAGGGTGCTTAGTCTAAATAAGGGGGATTATGAAGGTATGAGGAATGAGCTGATCAAAGTTGACTGGGATAGCAGACTCAAGAATAAGACGGTACATGAGCAGTGGTGTACGTTTAAGGGTCTACTGTATAACCTTCAAGAAAAATTTATTCCTATGAAGAAAAAAAGGGGTAAGGGTAAGAACAGTCAGCCATGGCTCAGTAAAACTATAAAGGATAGTATTCGGCTGAAGGCAAGGGCATATAAGGTAGCCAGAGATAGTGGGAGGGTAGAGGATTGGGAAGCATTTAAAGGTCAGCAAAAAATAACTAAGAGATTAATTAAGACGGGGAAAATAGACTATGAAAGGAAATTAGCAAACAACATAAAAACTAATAGTAAGAGTTTTTATAGCTATATAAAAAGAAAAAGGGTGGCTAAGGTGAACGTTGGTCCATTGGAGGGTGAGACTGGAGAGTTGTTGGTGGGGAACATTGAAATGGCAAAGGCATTAAACGAGTATTTTGTATCAGTCTTCACCATAGAAGACACAAAAAATATTCCAACGCTGGATAAACAGGGGGCGGTAGGAATGGAGGAGCTAAATACTATTAAGATCACCAAGGAGGTGGTATTAGGGAAATTAATGAGACTGAAGGAGGATAAATCCCCTGGGCCTGATGGATTACATCCAAGGGTCTTGAGGGAGATAGCGGTGGGGATTGTGGATGCATTGGTGATAATTTTCCAAAACTCCCTGGAGGCAGGAACGGTCCCAGTGGATTGGAAAATGGCCAATGTAACACCTATATTTAAAAAAGGAAGTAAACAGAAGGCGGGTAACTATAGACCGGTTAGTCTAACATCGGTGGTGGGTAAAATGTTAGAGACAATTATTAAAGAAACACTAACGGGGCACTTGGATAAACATGACTTCATCGGACAGAACCAGCATGGTTTTGTGAAGGGGAAGTCCTGTTTAACGAATCTGCTCGAATTCTTTGAGGAAGTAACAACCCGGGTGGATAAAGGGGAACCGGTGGATGTGGTATACTTGGACTTCCAAAAGGCTTTTGACAAGGTGCCACATAAGAGACTATTGCTAAAAATAAAAAATTATGGGATTGGGGGTAATATATTAGCATGGGTAGAGGATTGGCTAACAAATAGGAAGCAGAGAGTGGGGATAAATGGTTCATACTCGGGATGGCAACCGGTAACTAGCGGGGTTCCGCAAGGGTCGGTGCTGGGACCCCAGTTGTTCACAATTTATATAAATGATTTGGAGGAGGGAACCAAGTGTAATATATCAAAATTTGCGGACGATACAAAAATGGGAGGAAAAGTAGGGGATGAGGAGGATAGGAAGAGTCTGCAAAAGGATATAGATAAGCTAGGTGAGTGGGCAACAACTTGGCAGATGAAGTTTAATACTAATAAATGTGAAGTCATTCACTTTGGGAAAAAAAATGATAGGGCAAGTTATTTTCTAAATGAGGAGGAGCTGCGTTGTAATGCAACGCAAAGGGATCTAGGGGTATTAGTACATGAATCACTAAAAGTTAGTATGCAGGTGCAGCAAGCAATCAGGAAGGCCAATGGAGTTTTGGCCTTTATTGCTAGGGGGATTGAGTATAAAAACACGGAGGTCTTGCTGCAGCTGTACACAGTATTAGTGAGACCACATTTGGAATACTGTGTACAGTTCTGGGGTCCATACTTAAGAAAGGATGTACTAGCCCTGGAGGCAGTGCAGCGAAGGTTTACAAGATTAATTCCTGCAATGAGGGGATTGACATATGAGGAAAGGTTAAGTAGGCTGGAACTCTACTCTTTGGAGTTTAGAAGAATGAGAGGCGATCTCATTGAAACATATAAGATCGTGAGGGGCCTTGATCGGGTGGATGCACCGAGGATGTTCCCAATGATCGGGGAAACTAGAACTAGGGGACATAGTTGCAGAATAAGGGGGGGCTCTTTTAAAACGGAGATGAGGAAGAACTTCTTCACCCAGAGGGTGGTTAATTTATGGAATTCACTGCCCCAGGGAGCAGTGGAAGCAGAAACTTTAAATATATTTAAGACTAAAATAGATGGTTTTTTAGCTGCCAAGGGGATAAGGGGCTACGGGGAGAGGGCAGGGATATGGACCTAGGTATGGTTAGTATAGTAAGACCTGAGTGATCTCCTGGACAAGTGTCGATCGCCTGGATTGGGGTCGGAGAGGAATTTCCCGGATTTTTTTCCCGAATTGGACCTGGGTTTTTATCCGGTTTTTTGCCTCTCCCAGGAGATCACGAGGTTTTTGGGGTGGAGAGGGGTGATAGCGGTATAAAGGGGAGGGTTAGTGTCTTGTGTTCTGTGTCTTGTGTCTACTGTTTGTGGGTAAGTGTGTCTGTTTAGTGTTCAGCCATGAGCGAATGGCGGTGCGGGCTCGACGGACCTGGTGGTCTACTCTCGCACCTACTTTCTATGTTTCTATGTTTCTAAATGAGCCGGCGTGGCCGCTAGGTGGGAGTGCCGAGCCTTGTACAGATCCCTGCCCAGATCCTGAGCCAAACCTCCTGAGAAGGTGAATGGTTCAATGAATGATGAATGAATGAATGAATGAATAAATGAATGAATGAATGCGGGAGGCAGGTATGCTCCACAAAGCTCTGGGATCGGGAATTTTAAACACAAAAACATTTTAGAATCCACTCCTTATTTTGTTGGAGGTCAAAGAGCGCTGACTTGGGGAGCTGCCCACACAGCGGGTGTTAGATTGGGATTGGAAGAATGTTGGTTTACAAGAAAAAAAGACACCAAGTGCTGGAGTAACTCAGCGGCTCAGGCAGCATCTGTGGAGAACATGGATAGGTAACCATTCGCACCGGGATCCTGTTTCGAGTCTGGGGAAGGGTCTCGACCCGAAACATCTCCTCCCCATGTTATTCAGAGATGCTGCCCGACCCATTGAGTTACTCCAGGAGGGATGATAATGCTTAGGTTCATTTAGAGGAAACTGAGTGGCTACAAGTCAGGAAGACTACGTTCACCTGGGTCCAGTATTAGTTGATTATTGTCAGGTGTACCAAGATGCAGTGGACCCAGCCAACCCATACAGATATGTGTAGGAAGGAACGGCAGATGCTGGTTTACACCGAAGATAGACGCAAAATGCTGGAGTGACTCGGCGGGTCAGACAGCATCTCTGGAGAGAAGGAATAGGTGACGTTTCGGGTCGAGACCCTTCTTCGGAGTTAGTGCACAGCGTGTATTGGCGTAGAGAGGGTAAACAGTCAGAATCTTTCTCCCAGGATGGAAATATCACATCGTAGAGGAAGCAGCTTCCTGGTGAGAGGGGCAACGTTTAAAGGAGATGTGCGTGGCATTTTTTCTTTACATATAAGGTAGTGGTGGTGTGTGGGGGGGGTCGGGTCGCGCTACTGGGGGGTGGGGGGTGGAGGCAGGTGGGATAGTGGCATTTTACAGACTTTGGGATAGGCAGATGGGTATGCGGGAATGTGGGTTATGTGTAAAGAGATGAGAGTTTGGCTTGGCATCGTGTTCGGCACAGACATTGTGGGCCGAAGGGCCTGTGCTGTACTGTCCTGTACAACAGATTCGGCAAATGGACGGATAGCAGCGGGCACAGTGTGACAGTATTTATACGCCCACTGTTTGACAGCAAGGTACGCGATACCATGGGGTAGTGGAGTGGTCCAAAGGGATGTAAAGTGCGCTACAGAGAGAGTGGCATCAGCACCTCCCGACCCATACCTTGTCCATCCTAGGCTTATGCTGCTCTCTGTCTGCGCCCCACCAACCCCTCCACCTCCCGGGGACCGAGGCTGTGCACACCCGCCTCTCCCCACTCTGTCCCGGGCGGGCTCCAGCCTCCGGTCCCGCTGCTGGGCTCCCTTGCATCGGCCGGCTTCAGACCCCTGGGGCCCGAATATTCCCACCCCCCTCCATCACCTCCCTCCCTCCCTATTCCCCCAACACATCCCTCCCCTTCCCTCCCCTCTCCCGGGTAAATACACCAACTCAGGGTGGCGCACGCTGCCAGCGCTCGCTGCAAACCCCCTCACATTTACAACCGGTTAGTTGCATGCTGGGGTTTGCAGAATGTTGGGTTATTTGTTAGTTGGTCAGTAATAAGCAAGTGCAAGAGTCATGCAGATGGGACAGGGTTTGTTTCAGGGGTAAACCTCCGGCTGCCGCATTGTGGGTGAGAGTCGGTCGCTAGCGATGCACCAGCTCCTGTTTGGAACAAACTCTTAAGGCTAACGGGATCAAGGGATGTGGGGAGAAAGCAGGAACGGGTACTGATTTAGGATGATTTAGGTGCTGGCTCGAGGGACGAATGGTCTACCCCTGCACCTATTGTCTATGTTTCGATGAAACATTGACCGCGGGTTGTGACCGACTGTGGTCCGGCGGGTGGTCCAACGCGGGCGGATTGGAGCCGGAGCGGCGCTCTCTCTCTACTGATGTAACCCCCCCCCCCCCCCCCACACACACACATACACAAACACCCCCACACACACAACCCACCCCCCACACAACCCCACAACCCACCCCCTCCCCCCCCCCCACACACACACACACAAACACTCCCCCCCCCACACACACACACAGACTCCCCCCCACACTCACACACACACACACACACACACCCCTCACACACACACACACACACAAACACCCACACACACCTACACACACAAACACCCACACACACAAACACCCACACACACATACACACATATATATACACCACACACACACACACACATATATATATATATATACACACCACACACATAACCACATACACACATACACACATAACCACACATAACCACACATAACCACACATAACCACACACACACACACACACACACACACACACACACACACACACACACACACACACACACACACACACACACACACACACACACACACACACACACACACACACACACACACACACACACACACACACACACACACAGTCCCCATCTCTGCCGCCGCATCCTGGCTGCGCATTGCAGAGACGAGCGGGATTCCCGTCCCCAGCGCTCTGCGGAATTCCGCAGCGCAAAAAGAAAGAGCCAGCGTGCATCCCATACAAAGCCAGGCTGCTGATGGAAACGCTAGCTCGGATCCCGGCGGATTCTCCATCCCAAAACAACCGCCCCGGGCACAGAGAGGAGGGAGAGCGTTGCAAATAAACGGGGGTGCATGCGGCGCGCTATTACGCACGGAGGCTGTGTGTGTGTGTGTGTGCGAGAGATCAGGGCGGAGACGATAAACCGGGGCGGCAGGGGTGGGGAGGGGGGGAGGGGGGGAGGGGGGGTTGGACCGGAGGGGGTAACGGGGACAAGAAGATAGAGTGTTGGAGAGATAACGGGCTGCAACCTCTCCGGGGATACGCTCCTGACACGATCGGATGGGACTGATGATGTTGAGAACGAGAGCGAGAGAGAAAGGGGGTGGGGGGATCTCCAAGTGGCTGAATCACTAAATTATATATATTTTTAAACACGACCAATAAGCAATTTCCAGGAGGTGCCTGCTCTGATTTGCTGCCGTGTACACATGACGGGATATATATAAACCCAGAGAGCCTGCACTGCCGGACACAGGTAGTAGAGGTGATGAACCGAGGCTCACACCACCCTGGATTTTACCTAGAAGAGTGGAGAGGCGAAAGTGCTGGATTTGGGTTGTTTTCATCACGGAGGGAAACCTTAGCAATTTTAACCTTGTAGGACTTTTTTTTGTAAAAACAAAAGGAATATCACCCCTTCTTTTTGTTATATAAAAGGGAAAAAAAACAAAAACCGAATAACAAGGATCTGGCGATGAGGTCGGAGGGAGCCTGGGTGATGGTGCTAGGATTTGCCTTGAGGTTCTGCCGCTGCGTGGTGTCCATGAAGGAAGAATTAG
This sequence comes from Amblyraja radiata, assembly GCF_010909765.2. Classification (NCBI taxonomy): domain Eukaryota; kingdom Metazoa; phylum Chordata; class Chondrichthyes; order Rajiformes; family Rajidae; genus Amblyraja; species Amblyraja radiata. The sequence continues at coordinate 6,911,838 of NC_045988.1, forward strand.
TCATCCCGGTGCGCTTGGATCCTGGTCACCTCGCCAGGAACAGCGCTCACGCCCGCGGTCAGAGCGTGGGCTTTAAGATCGAGGCGTTCGACCAGCAGTTCTTCCTGAATTTGGTGCCCGATTCGAGCTTCCTGGCGCCGGGATTCACCGTCCAGTCGGTCGGCGCGACTCCCCTCCCTACTTGGGGCGCCAATGTGGACCACTGCTTCTACTCGGGCACGGTCAACGCCGACCCCGAGTCTTACGCGGCGCTCAGTCTGTGCAACGGGATGCGCGGCGCCTTTGCTTCCAATGGCTCGGAGTATCTCATCCAGCCGGTTAAAAACGAGAGCGGGAGGCCGGCAGGAGCAGGTGGAGATTATACCCACATCATCCACCGCAGGAGCGCGCCCTCGCCCCAGGGAAACGACACGTCCCGCTGCGGAGTCAGCTCGACCCACGCTAACCTCGCAGTGCTGGAGAAATTCAAAGGTGTGATCTCAATCTTTCTTTAACTGGCGGAAATATGTGCAATAGTGCAACCTTGTAGAGGTGTACGAAAAGCGTGAGAGGAATAGACAGACACGCACACGCACACGCACACACATAGTCTCTTGCCCAGAGTAGGGGAATCGAGGTTTAAGGGGAAAGGGATTTTACAGGAACTGTTTTTATACAAAGGGTGGTGGATGTATGGAACGGGCTGACAGACGAGGTAGTTGAGGCTGTGACTATTTGCAACGTTTAAGAAACAGGTAGACAGGTACATGCATAGTATATGTGTAGGAAGGAACTGTAGATGCTGGTTTACACCAAAGATAGACACAAAATGCTGGAGTAACTCCACCGGTCTGGCAGCATCTCTGGAGAAAAGGGATTTGTGACGTTTCGGGTCGAGATCCTTCTTCAGACCCAGATATGGATAGGATGGGTTTAGATGGATATGGGCCAAACACAAACAGGTGGGACTAGTATAGATGGGGCGACGTGGGCATGTTGGGCAGTCGGGCCTGTTTCCACGCTGTGACTCTGTGGTGAATCTCTTTCCGCCAGCGGCCACAGTGGACAATGTTTATTGCAGCAACTCTGCTGCCCCGGTAGATTTTTCTGCGAGGTTTTTGCGACAGGGCGCGTTTGCATGCCAATGCCTCTACCATCTCTCTCCCCTGAATCTCCGTCTGAAGAAAAGTTCACCTATTCATTTTCTCCAGCGGTGCTGTTGGAGCCGCTGAGTTACTCCAGCATATTATGTCTATCTTTTGCTTGTCAGCGTTTGGCAACGCGGGACTCTCTCCACCTGACACCTCGTTAGGTGCCCATCCCACCGCTGTCCGCAGCTGGGGCTTCCTCGCTACGCATCTGGCTTCACATGGATGAAATAGTCATTCAATGTAATGTCCATCGCTGGAAGCCATACAGTATGGAAACAGGCCCTTCGGCCCAACTTGCCTATGCCGACCAAGATCCCCCATCTACACTAATTCCACCTGTCCCCCATTTGGCCCATATCCCTATATACCTTTCCTATCCATGTAACGCTCCAACTTTTAAATGCTGTTATGGTACCTGCCAGCTGCCATAACTACCTCCTCCGGCAGAAATTGCTGGAGTGACTCAGCGGGATCAGGCAGCATCTCTGGAGAAAAGGATTAGGTGACATTTCAGGTCAACCAATTCATTTCAGGTCGAGATCCTTCTTCAGACACACCAGGTTCATGTAAAATCTTTCCCCCTCCTGTGTCTTTAGCACGGGGAGGAGGCGCTGGTTGAGACTGCACTGATACCCGGGCAGTCCACCCCTCTCTCGGCTCCAAACCTTACCTCCAACCCCGGGAGCCGAGCGAGCTCAGCTTACCTCCACCCCCCCCCCCCCCCACCACCACCGCTGCAGCTTCACACCTGCCCACATCTGTCACCCTGGCAGCGGTGCGCCTTTCTAATGGTCGGGAGTTCGATTCTGGTGGCCACTGCGTATCGATCCAGGCAATTGGGGTTTCGATTCAGGCGATCGGGGATATCGATCCTGCCGATCGAGCCATCGATCCTGATATCAGGATTCCAAACTCTTAGATAAGGGTATCGATACTGATGGTCGGCATTTAGATACCGATGAATGGGTATCGATCTCAACATTAGGTTATCGACCTCAGTGATCGGGATATCAAATCCAAAAAAATCGGATCGTCGGTTCCAGGAATCGGGTTATTGATCCCACGGGTCGAGTTATCGATCACAATAATCGAGTTACCGATCCTGGTGACTGGGTTACTGATCCCGGTAATCGAATTATCGATCCAAATATTCGAGTTATCGATCCAAATATTCCAGTTATCGATCTCAATAATGAAGTTATCGATCCGAACGAATGGGTTGCTGATCGAGGTAATCGAGTTATCGATCCCAAGAATCGAGTTATCGATCCCAATAATCGAGTTATCGATCCCACTGACCCCCAGAGCTAGCGTGGATCTGTCTCCTCTGAACAGCGACGCCGTGGATCCCGCATCTTCCCGCGGGTTGAACACCAGGCAAAGGTTCCCCCCGTTAACCCTTTGCCCGCCGCAGTGCCATTCCGCAGAGTGACAGAGTACAGGTGTCAGAGGTTATGGGGAGAAGGCAAGGGATCCTCAGCAGGGAAGCCTCCCCCGGCGATGCTTCGATGCGTTATTCAAAGCGGCCTTTCTGCCCTGGGACCGTTCGCCTATCCCTTCCTGCAGCGCTGAAGCCAAGTCACCGTCTCCCACTGATCATCTAACGACGCCCCCCCCCCCCCCCCCCCCCCACCCAGAGACCATAGCCTCAGAATAAAGGGACGTACCTTTAGAAAGATGAGGAGGAGTATCTTTGGTCAAAGGGTGGTGAATCTGTGGAATTCATTGTGGAGGCCATGTCAATGGATATTTTTAAGGCAGAGATTGGCAGGTTCTTGTTTAGCAATAGAGCCAGGGGCAATGGGGAGAAGGCAGGAGAATGGAGTTGAGTGGGAAAGATAGACCAGCCATGATTGAATGGCAGTGCAGACTTGATGGGCCGAATGGCCTAATTCTCCTAGAACTTATGAACTCCCATACGTTCATTGCTCCGGGCAACATTTCACTTGCCCTTCCTATCCCTATCCCTACTTGACACAAAATCTGTGTTTTGCGGTCAATTCTGCTTCTTAAGTGAGCCACATCCATACAGATTGTTGCATTTTGCACCTGTCAGTATCTGTATCCAGAGGACTTGGCACTCAGCAATGAAATACCACACTGCCGGGCATGGAGATTCCCTCCCCACCAGTTCACAGGGATCCCCTGAGCCCTCCAGCCAAAACATCGTCAATGTGGCCGAGCAGTCATGCAGCGTGCAATCAGGCCATTCGGCCCAACCTGCTGATGCCGACCAACATGCCCCAATCTACAGAGTTGGATGATCATATTGAATGGTGGTGCAGGCTCGAAGGGCCGAATGGCCTACCCCTGCACCTATTTTCTCTGTTTCTATGTTTCTATGTACACTCGTCCCACCTGCCTGCATTTGGCCCACTAAACCTGTCCTATCCACGTATCTGCCTAAATGTTTTGATAGTGCTTGCACACATTGAAGAATTACATTGAAGATTTTTTTGGATAACAAACCAAGACGTAGATAGCTACTCTTTAAAAGTTTGAAACATTTTTCAGAGCATGGAGTAACAAAAATAAAGTAGAAGTTGAAAAATTACGATCAAAGTTTCAAATGTGAAACATGAATATTTTACTTTTTAATCATTTAAGGATTAAAATAAATATATATCTGGGGAAATACCTATAGGATCACATCAGTCGTGAATTGTGGGTGAGTGTACTATTAAAAAAAAAAGTAGTTGAAGAGGCGAACATTGTTATGGTATTCGCACAGTGGGAATTGTTCAGAAAACACTGAAGTTTAGTTTGGAGATACAGCATGGGAACAGGCCCTGCGGCACACCGAGTCCATGCGGTCAGCGATCACTACACACTAACACTATCCCACACACACTAGGGACAATTTACAATTTTACCAAGGGCCAACTAACCTGCAAACCTGTATGTCTTTTGAGTGTGGGAGTATAGGATAGTCAAAAATAAGCTTTGTGGCTTCAGCCTATTCCTTTTTCGGTCATTGATTATGTGAACGTTGTGTGAAATGGATACAGTGTTGGTTCATATTCACACAGATTGTAACATTTTGTTCTTTTTTAATGTATGACCGAAATAAGCTATTCAATCATTCATTCATTCATTCATTCATTCATTCATTCATTCATTCATTCATTTATTCATTCATTCATTCATTCATTCATTCATCCATTCAAACCGGAGACCCTGGAGAAAGCCCATGGGGAGAACGTACAAATTCCATACAGACAGCACGAGGTCAGAAACGAACCAGGCGCTGTAAGGCAGCAAATCTACCGCTGCACCACTGTACCACCCTGAAATCTCCAAAGGATCTGCAAGAATCATGTTGTAATTATTTAATATATAGATAATAATGTTTAGAATAATATCACCTGGATGCCATATCAAACCCGTCACAGACCCAACTTTATTAGATATGCATTGTTTGGGACCTGGGAAGGCTGGTATGAGCAATAAATGATAGTATTTAAAAAAAAAGACTTCAAGTGCTGGAGTAACTCAGCAGGTCAAGCAGCATTTATGGAGAATATGGATAAGTGATGTTTCAGGTCAGGACCCTTCTTCAATCTCAACATAACAATATAAAATCTGTTTTATCCATCCTTGTTTCATTATATTGTCATTCAGGTGTATTTCTTAATCAGGGATTGGCTTTATGTACAGCAATGATCTTCCTCATCTATATGCAAAATATCACTATCTTTGGTACACATGACAATACATGAACCATTGAACCATTTTCTATCAATCTGTGACAATTTTACTTTTAAGTGATAAAACTAGTGCTCATTTAATGAAGGTTGAATGCCAACAAAATGACACTCAAGAGTTTTGTAAAACCTGCCAATGTCTTTATAATAAATTTTCTTTTAAAGCTTCCCATACCATGGACCCTTCACCCAAAGGAGAACACGAGGGGAAAAAGAACAGTAGATCCAAGAGATTTGCATCAATCCCCCGCTTTGTGGAGACTTTGGTGGTCGCTGATGAATCAATGGCCAACTTCCACGGTGACGACCTCAAGCACTATGTCCTAATGTTGATGGCAGTGGCTGCCCGGTTGTACAAACACCCCAGCATCCTCAACCCCATCAGCATCGTGGTGGTCAAGCTTATGGTCATTAACCACGAGGAGAAGGGCCCGAAGATCTCCAGCAATGCTGCGCTCACACTCAGGAACTTCTGTGCTTGGCAGAAGAAGTTTAACAAGGCCAATGATAAGCATCCAGAGTACTACGACACTGCAGTACTCTTCACTAAACAGGTACGTCGTGTGTCTTTCATGTGTTGTTTCATGTTAGCATCCACAAGGAACAGGAAAAATATTAGTTTCCAATGTTGTGAATTTTTTATTTTCCATCATGTCTATGTTAATGTTTGCTGTTGTCATATGTACTGAGGTACAGTGAAACGTTTTATTTTGCATGGCATCCAATTAGATCTGATAATAACTACAATCAAGTCAATTCAAGTGCAATAGGCAGAGCAAAGGGGAAGATACAGAGTGTAGAATATAGTTCTCAGCATTGTAGCGCATCAGTTCCAGAGACAAAGTCTAATGTTCGCAATGGGGCCTATGTGAATCGGGCAGTAGTCTAGCTTATGGCAAGACTGTTCAGAAACCTGATAACCAGAGGAGAAGAAGCTGTGGTGGTGTACGCTTTCACGCCTCTGTACCTTCTGCCCAATGGGAGCTGGGAGAAGAAGGAATAATTGGGGTGGGACAGGTCTTTGATGATATTGGCTGAGGCAGTGACTGCGATAGATCCCCTCGATGGAAGGGAGGTCAGAGCCGATGATGGACTGGGCAGTGTTTACTACTTTTTCTATGTATAGGTGGCTGGCAATGTTAGGGTATTCACACAAGTCTTCAATGTAGTCTCTAATGACCCCACTTTGTTCTCTCAGCGACCCCCCCCCATGTCGGGCTCCTCTTTATTCTTGTAATCTGTTATTCTGTAAACAGGTAGGAGTGTGATCTGGATGCTTTGTTGCAACATACATCAAATAATGGCGACGATACACTAATGTCCAATAAATTATGCATCGTGGCTCTTCCTATAAGAGAAAAAATAGTTTTCGCACTCACTTTAGGCGACACTTTTTGTTTATTCTCTCACACTGGATGTTACATCAAGGCCGGCATTCATTAGCGACCTCTAACTGCTACCACTCCGAAGTCGGCCAGCTCCGCGATGGTGAGTCCGCAGGCTCCGCGACTGGAGCCCCAGGTCGATTCCGGTCGGAGGCCGCCGGCTCCACAATGTTAGGCCCAATGACAACGGAGACTCGACAAGGAAAAAGTCGGGTCCCCGTACAGGATAGAGATTAAAACGTTTCCACTCCCCCCCCCCTCCCCCCACATATACACAGCTAAAAATAATATAAAAACTAAAACCAAGACATCCACTTAACAGGACAAAAAGAAAAAAAAGACAGACTGACTGCAGAGGCCGCTCCGTCATGAGGTCTATTTGGGTTTATCTTCGGTGTAAACCGGCATCTGCAGTTCCTTCCTACACATCTTGGCCATGAGCTGAACTTAAATGGACTTGAATTGGCATCCCCGACACATATGCAGGCTCATGCATATTTGTTTTTGTATGTCAGAAATTAAAATGCCTGAGCAGGTCCATTTCTAGATCACTGGAGCACTGACCCTGAAGTCTCTGCCCACTCCTCATTTCAACAGCTTATGTGTTTTGCCCGATTAACCATTAACTCCTCGTGTCTCCTTGTGTTCCCAGAATAGTTTATCTTTGACGGTTTGCTTATTAATGAGGCGTGTTTAGTTTGGATACAGACTCAATGAAACGTATACCAGGCCAGGTACAAATACCCAATGCTCATCCGGGGCTTTAGTTTAATTAGATTCAGTCTGCTAATGTTTCAACATGGAAACGTGGGCCTGTGTGAAGTGGTCCATCCAACTGCAAAGAAACAAGATTGATCATTCTTTCTGCTGGATCACACAAAATTAATTGTAATCATGAGTAAAAAAACAACATTCCTTTCTCTGCTCCTCTTGTCCTAATTGTTTCTCCCCCTCGCCTCTCCCTCCACTTCCATTTCCATTTTTGGCTGTTCTCGACACAAGACATTCTTAATTAGCCTACACAATGAATGCTGTGAGACTTTTCACTGCCGACAACGAGGAGATCACCTCAGTGCAGCTCAGTCCTCGGTGGTCATGCAAGCTTGGATGTAAGCAAGAGTGTGACCCAATCTTGGGTCCCTTTCAATTTCCTCTCTGGAGCCCAGATGTACAGATTACTCCAGGTTGCAGTAGTTTTGTCCAAAACTGGAGCAAAGGTGATAGGTTTGTTAAGCATAAAACGTACTAAATACTTCTTAGAGTGGCGGGGACCGATTGAAGAGCTTGGATACATATTCGCGGTGCTGAAGAGTAATGAGATGATTTAGTCTGAATGTTTAAGACTGAGGGATTTAGACAGGATGGTTTTCGGAGGATGTTTGCTTTGGTAGGTGTCCAGAATCAGGGACAGAATCACAGGGTAAACTGTTCACCAATTTACTATGGAGTTGGTGAATTTCTTCTCTCTGATGACGTTGAACCCTTCAGATACTCCTGGGAGGGTGGAAGCTGAGTCGGCAAGTGTACTCAAGGTTGGAGGTCAATTGGTGAATCGAGGGTTGTGGGGAAAGTGTTGAGACCACAATCAGACCTTATGCGACTGAATGGGAAACTGGAGAGATGCACAGCCAACTCCTGCTCTTGTTTTGTATGTAATTATATTTTCAAGGCCCAGAGAGAACCGTTGATTGTGGATTTGAAGCAGTGGTGAATGGAAGGTGAGCTGAGCGTTCTCCGCCAATTGAGTTGTCAGATTGACCGCAACAGCCAACGACCAGGAAGAATCCCTTGGGCGTCATTAGCACTACATGCCCACGGCCATGTGTGACAGCTTCGCCACTGGCACCCAACTAGTCCCCTTCAGCATTGGGTGACGCAGCGGTAGAGTTGCTGCCTTACAGCGCCAAAGAACCGAGCTCAATCCTGTCTATGGGTGCTTGTCTGTACGGAGTTTGCACGTTCTCCCCGTGACCACATGGGTTTTCTCCGGGTGCTCCGATTTTCTCCAACACTCCAAAGACATTTGGGTTTGTCATTTAATTAGCTTCTGTAAATTGTCCCTGACGTTCACTGGTACTTTATTGTCTGTTTAAATTCAGTTCAGTACAAGTAACATTATACATGAGCACTTGGATGCATCTTAGATAAGCATCTCAGATACAGTACGTGTATAATAGTAGTACACTAAGCCAGTATACACAGTCGCCAGATTTGAACCAGACTTGAACACCAGGATAGAACTAGTGTGCGGGTGATCGATGGTCGGTGGGCACTCAGTGAGCCAAAGGGCCTGTTTCCACGCTGTATCTCTAAACTAAACTAAACTAAGCTGATGCCATAGGATGTCCATCGTTCCAACTACATTGTAATGAGGTCCCTGATGGCAATTTCTGGCAGATATCTGTAACCCAACCTACTCTGGAAGATTCTCAACATCAAGATAAGCACACTGAAAAAGATTTAAGCACGAGTTCACTAATCTATGGATAACTATGCATCTATTTCTGTCATTTACTGGTGTAACATCTAAAGAGACTGCAGATGCTGGAATGTTGAGCAAAACACAAAGTGCCGCAGGAACTCAATGGGTCATGCAGCACCTGTGGACGGAAGGATCTGAAGAAGGGTTCCATCCTGAAACATTATCTGACAATTCCCTCAACAGATGCTGCCTGACCTGCTGAGTTCCTCCAGCACTTTGTGCTTTGCCTGTCAATGAATTCCGATCCTATGTCATTCCATTTTTGATGGAAAATGGCAGTTTCCAAATTCATTACAAATGCTACAAAACTAAATTGTACTTCAAAATATGACTGGCTTTGGGTGGAATTTGTTTAACCATAGAAATATAGAAAAGGACTTTGTGCCTTCCCTCACAGTAGGAACCATTGTGGGGGGATGTTTTGATGTTTTATGTTAAATTCTTCTATAATGTTATGTTGTATTCTTATTAGTGTGCTGCAATGACAACTTGAATGTCACTACACCAATTGGTGTCTGACAATAAATGAGCCTTTGAACCTTTTGAACCTTTGAAGTACAGCATGGGAACTGACACTTTGGCCCGCAATGTCTGTGTCAAACATAATGCCAAGTCGAATTAATCTCATCTAATGCCAGCAAATGATCCATATCCCTCTATTCCCTGCATATCCAAGTACCTATCTAAATGCCTCTCAAATACGTATCTTATCTGCCCTCACCACCACCCCTAGCAGCACATTCAAGGCACCCAGTACCCTCTGTGTAAAATAACTTGCTCTGCACATCTCATTTAAACTTGACCTCTTTCACATCAAAGCTATGCACTCTAGTCTTTGACAAATCTACGTTGGGAATAAATTTCCGACAGTCAGAGTTAGTGGAAGTCTCGGCTCAGAATATTGGAAACTCCATTCACAAAGTGTATGATTTCTTTCCACATTGTGTGGAACCTGGAATGTAAACGATGATATAATCAAACGAATGTTTAATGCATTAATGTCAAATTCCTCTGCCACTAAATACACAGGTTAGCTAGTTTACTTATAAAATTATTGTTTTCTGTAATGTATTAGACAGAGGAATGTGGCAAGTGCTTTTACCATAATATATAAGCACAGAAATAATGAGGAGTAGAAACTCTTCAATTTCACTTCCATTATCAGGGTTAGTATTTTATATTTTCCTTTCAGCTGGAGTTCAAAGCCCTGAGTTTGTTGTTTCTGTTTAAGATTGATAAGTCCCACCAAGGCTTAAATAGTTCCTGAGAAGTGGAATTGTACTCTGTCTGACAGACCTTCCTCTAAAATTGGTTCCATGTCCAGAGTGCACTTGCTTGTGAACTTACAGCTACTGCATTAGTTTAGCTTAGTTTGGAGATACAGCATGGCGACAGGCCCTTCGGCCCATTGAATCCACACTGACCCTCGATCACCCGTTCACACTAGTTCTAAAAGTGATCGGAGTAGAATGAGTTCATTCGGCCCATCAAGTCTACGCCATTCAATCATAGCTGATCCATCCTTCTCTCTCACCGCCATTCTCCTGCCTTATCCCCATAACCCGACCCAACACCTGTACTAATCAAGAATCTATCAATCTCACCCTTAAAAATATCCATTGACTTGGCCTCCACAGCCTCCTGTGTTATCCCATTTTCTCATCAACTCCCTACACACCAAGTGTAATTTACAGAAGCCAATTAACCTACAAATCCACAGATCTTCAGGGTATGGGTGGAAGCCAGGGTATCCAGTTAAGAGGATCCATCATTCTATACCTTAGAAACATCCTCTATAGATCTAAGCCAGAACTGTATGCTTCAATCATCCTTTTTCATTCTTTTAAGCTCCAGTAGATAACAGCAAGCCCTTTAATTTAGGCATTAGTGCAGTGAATCTTCTTTGAACTGCTTCCAAGTCATTAACATCCCTCCTTAAATAAGGAGACCATAGAGTGCAGAGTAATCCTGGTGTGGATTTGCTGGTGCCAGATATAATTGAAACAAAAGCTCCTTACATTTGTATTCAATTCCCCAAGCTATAACTGAGAACATTCTGTTAGCTTTCCGAATCGCTTGCTGTGGCAGACGTATATGTTGTACGTATTGACACTGATCTGTCTGCATTTCATAGTCATAGAGTCATACAGCATGGAAACAGGCCCCTCACCCAACTTGCCCACGCTGACCAACATGTCCTATCTACACACGGCCCACCTGCCCATGTTCGGCCCACATCCCTCCAAACCTTTCCTATCTGTCCAAATGTCTTTTAAAGATGGATGGGACAGGTCTGGAGGGATATAGGCCAAATGCAGGCAGGTGGGACTAGTGTAGCTGGGGCAAGTTGGCCGGTGTGGGCAAGTTGGGCCAAAAGGCCTGTTTCCAGGCTGTAGGACTATGACTCCATCTCTGCAAAAACGACCCTAGAAGTGGGAGCAGGTTTGCCAATCGAACTCATTGTGGTAATATTTCCGAATCTGCAATGATCACACACTATTACTATCTAGGAAGGAGATTATGCATCAACTGCTGTTGTAAACTTGACATTTGAGCAGTCGTATGTGCGAGGCTGTTCTGGTACATGATATTTTTCATCTCTCATGATGCTGGACCTTTCTGCCCCCAGAGCGTCACAGTATTTATTGCACAATAAGCAGAAGGTGGTTGGCCTGTGCAGTTACATTCAATCAAGAGTGTGTTTTGTCCGTGGGAACATAGAGAGACCCCGGAGAGAGGCTTTGACTGATGACCACTCGTGCCGACTCCGCTAACGTGAAGACTTCAAAGTGAATTTGTATACCCTTGATCTGAATTTATTGCAGGGCTCAGAGTTCAGTGCCCCGCTCAGGGGATGCTGTGCAGATGAAACTTTTATCTCAAGTGCAGATCGACCATGAAGCAACAGTGGAAACTCAACCAAGCTGCCAAGATTTCAGGGATTTTATTCAATGTTGACGTTCGTTTTGCAAGGACAAGAATATGAAATCAGGGATGTGATGCCAAGGCTTTGTAAGTTGCTGGTCAGACCATTTTTGGAGTATTGTGAGAAGCTTTGTGGAGGGATGGGTTGGCGTTAGAGAGAGGGTCCAGAGGAGGTTTATGAGAATGATCCTAGGGATGATTGGATTGAAGGATGATGAGTGTTTAACCACTCTGGGCCTGTGCTCGCTGGTCTTCAGAAGGATGATGGTGGATTTCGTTGAAACTTACCGAACAGTGAAAGGCTTGGATGGAGTGGATGTGGAGAGGATGTTTTCATTAGTGAGAGAGTCTAGTGATCTGCGTGGGTTTTCTCCAGGAGCTCCAGTTTCCCCCCACACTGCAAAGGCATACAGATTTGTAGGTTAATTGGCTTGGTGTAATCGTAAATTGTCCCTCAGAGTGTGTAGGATAGTGTTAGTGTGCAGGGATCGCTGCTTGGCATGGACTCGATGGGCCGAAGGGCCTGTTTCTGCACTGTATCTCAAAATTAAAGTAAACTTAAACTAAAAGTAGATGTAGGCGTTTGTGAACTCACAAACTATGAGCTTTATTATCATAAATCATCAGGAAAATCTTTCTCTTTACATTTTTTTGTGCTAAACGCTCTTTAATTTGGGACTGTTGGTTTTATTTTTACACCATGGACAGGGAATGCTATATTATATTACTTGGCATATTTTCTCCTTAAGAAATTTTCTAAGTAAAGAACATGAAGTCATTACTACACATATAAAACACCAGTTGTGACCATAGGACTATATCCCAATTGCCTCAATCACAGGCGAATGTGGCTCTGGGAAACAGTTAATGTTGAATGGATTCCAGTAACGTCTCTCTTTCCCCCCTCGATTTGATATCAAACATCATTTCAGAATTTAGTTGAAACAATGCAAAAGAAATTCTGATTCTTTCTTAGTCAATGTCCACTGAGAACAATTGCTGACTGCAAATAGACACAAAAAGCTGGAGTAACTCAGTGGGACAGGCAGCATCTCTGAAGAGGAGGAATGGGTGACGTTTCAGGTCAAGACCCTTCTTTAGACTGGTTAGGGATAAGGGAAATTAAAGATTTTGACTATGATGTAGAGAGATAAAGAACAATGAATGAAAGATATGCAAAAAAGTAATGATGAGTTCCTCAAGTTGCACCCAAATCACACTAGCTTCTCGTTTTCACCTAACAAACGACCCGAAAAGTTGCCTATTTCCTTCGCTCCATAGATGCTGCCTCACCCGCTGAGTTTCTCCAGCATTTATGTCTACCTTCGATTTTCCAGCGTCTGAAGTTCCTTCTTAAACAAAGCTAACAATGGCCTGTTGCCTTGATCATCGTTCCTTTTTTGCATATCTTTCATTCATTGTTCTTTATCTCTCTACATCATCGTCTATATCTCTCGTTTCCCTTATCCCTGACCAGTCTGAAGAAGGGTCTCCACCCGAAACACCACCCATTCCTTCTCTCCAGAGATGCTGCCTGTCCCGCTGAGTTACTCCAGCTTTTTTGTGTCAATCTTCGGTTTAAACCAGCACCTGCAGTTCCATCTTACATGATTGCTGACTGCCAGTAGACAAGGGTTATAAAATGCTAGTTTACAGTATCCTGTCATCTAGATACTAAACCAGCATGCAGCGTACTTCGAGACAAAGGACTGAGCCCTATTAACTTGAGTTAGTGTTTGGAATGAGGTCTTTGGGATGCAGCCCTCCATCAGAACTAAGTTTTCAATATGAATGAAGAGTGTTTGTTCACCAGTATATTTCATCCAGTGGCTAACTCTCTGTTCTCGATGTTCTGCCAGAGATGAGGTTCAAAGACCTTATATGGGAATAACATTGTGATAGCAATTGCCATAGCTTTGGCAGTAAGATGGAAATGTCACTGTGTTTATTTTTGTCTCAGCTTCTCTCCTTTTCGTTTGCTGTTTTTCCACACTGATGTTGAAATGAAATGGTCAGGAAAAAATAGATAAACACAAAGTGCTGGAGTAACTCTTCCCTTCCATTTACACCTCACGCTGCCTCGGCAAGGCCAGCAGCATAGTCAAGGGCAAGTCGCACCATGGTCACTCCTTCTTATCCCTCTTCCATCGGGCAAAAGGTATAGAGGTATGAACAAGCACACCTCCAGATTCAGGGACAGTTTCTGCACAATTGTTCTCAGGCAACTGAACCATCCTTTCAACAACTAGAGAGTGGTCCTGAGCTACTATCCAGCTCGTTGGAGACCCTCGGACTATTTTTGATCGGACTTTATCTTGCACTAAACATTAGTCATGTTATTCCCTTTATCCTGTATCTGTACACTGTGGATGGCTCAAATGTAATCATGTATTGTCTTTCCGCCGACTGGTTTGCATGCAACAATAGGTTTTCACTGTACCTCAGTATACGTGACAACAAAGGAATCTAAACTAAACTAAACTAAGCATCCCTGGGGGACAAGGATAGGCAACGTTTTGGGTCAAGACCCTTTTTCAGACTCCATGTTCTCCAGAAAAGCTGCTTGAGCAGTTGAGATACTCCAGCACTTTGTGTTTTTGCTTTCTGTAAACAGGTATCTGCAGTTCCTTGTGCCTCCCAAGAAAAGAATACATGGATCAGTGCAGATTTTTTTGTTTGAGGACAGAATATCGCACCTTTCAAAGTTCTGCACACAATAAATTACTTTAATAGATTGATAGCAATAACCTAATGTAGGGGATCATATTAATGGCAGAGTTTGCCCCATATTCCCCCAAACCTTTCCTATCCATGTACCTGTAGAAGTGTCCTTCAAATGGTGTTATAGTATCTCCCTCAACGACCTCTTCTTGCAGCTTGTTCCATATACCCATCACACTCTGAGTGAAAAAATTGTCTCTTATGTTACTAATGAACCTTGTCCCTTTCACTTTAAAATCTCTGGTTTTCGATTCCACAACCCTGAGTTAAAGACTATGCATTCAATCTATCTTTTCCCCTCATGATTTTATAAACCTCTATAAGGTCACATCCGTCAGCCTCTAAAGGGCCTGTCCCACTTGTACATCCCAAAATCCTGGGGCGCCGCGCATGACCGCGCGTCACTGCCTGCATCACCACGCACCATGCGCACGTAATGCGCATCATGTGCGCGTCATGCGTCGTGATGCGTAAATGATGTCGCGTAAATGACGCGCAAAAAACACCCAAGTGGGACACGCCGTTAAGGGATAAAGTCCTACCCCACCCAATCTCTCCCTTTGCTCAGGGCCTCAAGTCTTGGCAGCTGGACTCAAGAGCTAAAATGTGGTGGCCTGTGCTGGTTCTTGTTCCAGCGCAAGGGACAATATTAAATGTTTGGGGAAATGGAAAGCAGAATGTGGTATTTCAGGGTTAAGTCAGCTCGTGAGATTTTCTGATGGAGTTTTATCTGGAGAATTAGCTGATGCACAATATCACACATGGACTGCAGAAGTCTCTCTTCCTGACCCAGACTCACACCAGCCTGGTTCTGTATACTTGCTTAATGAACCATAAAGATGCTTTAGCGCTTAACCGAAGGTCAGACGACCAACAGCTGGGAAACCCATCACTGGGTGTGGTGTTGAAACACACATCCCGAGGGAATTTACAGCTTACAACATTGTTTGTATCAAGCGTCCAAAGAGTTAAGAGTCAAGAGTGTTTAATTGTCATATGTACTGACAGCGGAACAACGAAATTTATACATGTAGCAGCATAACAGGCCTGTGAATGCAATATACCTAGATAACATATAATAAACAAAAAAAACTCAATAAATTAATAATAACAATACGTGCAAAAAACCCAAAGGTCTTAGTGTCGCCAAAGATACTCCTTTGAATTTCATAGATGAGATGAATGAACGAATATTTTATTGTCACAATGACATTTTTTGCTTGCATGAGTGTTGTGTACTGTTCGAAAGCCTGATGGTTGTTGGGAAGAGGCTGTTCGTGAACTTGGTAGTTATAGTTTTCAGCGAAGATCGACACAAAATGCTGGAGTAACTCTGTGGGTCAGGCAGCATTCCTGGAGAAAAGGAATGGGTGATGTTTCAGTTCGAGTCCTTTCTTCAGACTGAGAGTCAGGAGGGAGGGAAGTGAGAGATATGAAATGGTACAAAGAACAAATGAATGAAAGATATGCCCAGGTACCTTGTTCACGATGGTGGTAACGAGATGAGAGCATGGCCAGAGTGGTGTGGGTCATTGACGATAATTACTGCCATCTTGAGGCAGTGCCTCCTGTAGATCCTTTCAATGGTGAGGATTCAGTACCTGTGATGGACTGGGCAGTGCCTACCATTCTCTGTAGCCTCCTTCGTGTCTGGGCATTCGAGTTGCTGAACCGGGCATTGAGTTAGACCCGCAATTAGTGTCCCCAATAATGCTCTCGGTGGGAAGGAAAGTGAGCTCCCAGTTTGGATTTCATCCCATATTGCAACCCAGGTGGGCATTGGCGTAACGTCAAATGTATTCCTCTGATGTTAGCAAACATTCACAGGCCAAGCGGGCTAGAAGCATGGGATCAATCTGAACTTATTTAATGACCAAGCAGACTGAAGGGGCATTTTTACCCGTGCTTGCTCCTATTGTTTGTGTGTGTGTGTGTGTGTGTGTGCGTGTGTGCGTGTGTGCGTGTGTGCGTGTGTGTGTGCGTGTGTGCGTGTGTGTGTGTGTGTGTGTGTTTTTTTCTGGTTTCATTTATCAAGAGTAGTCCGTGCATGGTAGCAAAGAATTTGCAATGGGTATATCAATATATCAGTATGAGATTTTAAAAAAGGGTGTGTGTAACTACATTATCTTCCTAGTGTCTGTGTGAAGCTGGCATTAATGCCAAAATTTAAAGTCCTTTGGTTGTAGAATCATAGAGTCATACAGCGTGGAAATAACCCTTCGGCCCAACTCGCCCATTCTGACCAAGATTCCCCATCCAAGCTGGTCCCATTTGACTGTTCCTAGCCCATCTCCTTCTAAACCTTTCCTATCCTATCCATGTACCTGTCCAAATGTCTTTGAAATGTTGTTAATGTACCTGCCTCAAAGACTTCATTTAACAGCTTGTCCTATACACCCACCACCCTCTGTGTCAAGTCACCCCTCGGTTTCCTATTAAATCTTCCTCCTCTCACTTTAAACCGAGTCGCTCTTGATTTCCCTGTCCTGGGTAATAGACCATGCACTCACCCTATCTATGCCTCTCAAGATATTTTACCCTCCTGTAAACTCACCCCTCAGCCTGCTGAGCTGAAAGAAATAAAGTCCCAGCGTGCCTGACCTTTCCCTGTAGCTCAGGCCCTCGAGTCCATACAACATCCTTGTACATCTTCTCTGCACTATTTACACCTTTCCATTAATAACATTAACATTGAATCTTTGTTCTACAGTTGCTTCTACCAATTTGGTTTGACAATTTAATTTGCTGGTTTAAACTTGAGTGACCTTGTTGAAACTTTACCTTACCACTTTGCTTAATTTTAGCTGTTAACGTTACCGGTGAAAGGGGGCAAATTCTGTCTGGGGAGGAACATACTCAAAGGAAACATCAAATTTCCTGACTAGTCAACACATTGCGTCCCTGAGTGCTAGGGACTTCATAAGTTCATAAGTTCATAAGTTATAGGAGCAGAAGTAGGCCGTTCAGCCCATCGATTCTACTCTGCCATTGCTTGATCTATCGTCCCCTCTCATTCCCAGTGACCCTTAAGAATGCTGCCAGTCCCGCTGAGTTACTCCAGCATTTTGTGTGTACCTACCTAAGAGGGAACGAGACTTGTCTTTGATAATGCTGAACGATGAACAGGTCAATAGAAAACTTGGAATGAAGTCAAATTCTTCTTCTTTGATTTTTTTTTATTGATTTAAATTCATTGGAGATCCGATTTAGTTGAGTTCAAGGCATTTGTGTAAGTGGTGATTGAATTGAATTCTACATTTTGAACTGCAGATTCCTCAATAACTTCCTTCTAAGTGTGATGGGCACACCATGTACAAATAGTGGAACACTGAATGAAAGGGCGTGACACCAACTCTTTAGTTCGGCCTTGGCTGGTGTTGCTTGAGTGGCTGATTAGTAACTGCGTCTGACACAGTTGGTATTAGTGTTAGTTTCTTCTTATCATCCCACGCACTGAGATACAGTGAACAGCTTTGTCCAATTGCTATCCCATTAAATCATACTGTACATGAGTACATTCAAGCCACAAGTTAGTATAGCAGCTAGTGCAAAGAGAAAAAATACCAGAGTGCACGGCATAGTGTCACAGTATTATAGAACTAGTTACGGAGTAAGTGTAGATTTAAAAAAAGTGCAAGGTCTGCAATGAGGTAGGTTGGGAGGTCGGGACTACTATTGAGTTTGTGGGAGGACCGTTCAGTCGTCGGATAGCAGCATGGAAGAGGCTGTTACTAAACCTGGTGGAGCGAGCTTTCAAACTTTTGTGTCAAACTTTTGTGTCATCTGCCCAATGGGAGAAGAGGGAATGACCGGGGCGGAAATGATCCTCGATTACATTGGCTGCATGAAGTATAGATGGAATTGATAGTAGGGAGTCTGGTTTGTGTGATGGGCTGGGTTACATCCACTACTCTCTACAATTTATTGCGGTCATGGGCACAGCTGTTGCCAAACCAAGCTGTGATGCATCCCGATAGGGTGCTTTCCACCGTGCTTCTGTGGAGGTTGGCAAGGGCTGTTGGAGACATGCCGAACTTCGAGCTCCACATTCCTGAGCCCTGGACCATGTACTGGGATCATACTTACATGAGCATGTAATGAGGGCAATGTCATCTAGTTGTAGTGCAGAGTATAATTTAGTGAGAGCAGTGGACATTGGTGAATGGGATGTATGGCTATACCTTTCACAAGAAGGACTCTATTGATCTTTTGCTTCCGAGAGCTTTGAACTCACCGAAAAAATCTTTCAAATGTTTGGAAATAAATTCTGCTGCAAATCCATTAGGTGTCCAGAAAACGGAATACTCCTATATTACATTTCCATTTAGTTTATTTTACTGAAGCAGCAACTTACCAGGATAAATCCGAGTAGATGTTCCTTGTTCCTTGTGTTTACTGAAAGTTGCCTGGACTTGAGGGTTTATAGAGAGAGGTTGGGCAGGCTAGGGCTTTATTCCTTGCAGTGCAGGAGGCAGAGGGGAGATGTATAAAATCATGTATTTTACACAGGGTAATCAAGAACCAGAGGAAATAGGTTTAAGGTGAGAGAGACGAGATTTAATAGGAAGATGAGGGGCAACTTTTCCACACAGAGGGTGATAGGTATATGGAACAAGCTACCAGAGGATATTTTGACAGGTACACAGATAGAAGAGGTGTAGAGAGATATAGACCAAACGCAGGCAGGTGGGACTAATGTAGATGGAGCATGTTGGTCGGCGTGGGCAAGTTGGGCCGAAAGGCCTGTTTCTACGCTGTATGACTCCAGGACTCCATGACTCTCGGAAGTAGTTGGGGGGCAAGTACTATAACAACATTTAAAAGATATTTGGACAGGAACTGGAATTGGAAATGTTTGGAGGGATATGAGCCAAACATGTGGGGACTAGCATAGATGGAGAATCTTGGTTGGAGTGGGTAGGTCGGGCAAAAGGGCTGCATGACTGTGACTCTTTGACTCTAAATACTTTAAGATCAACGAGTATCTAAGTTACTTGATTACTTTTGCTGATGGATTAGGAAAGCCACAACATACAGTTCGCCAAGAGGCAGTAGTTTAATCTCAACGTACACCGCTGCGCTGTGTTGATGATAAAGATCTAGTATCTGGCTGTCGTGTTGCTCCATTACGTCAGGCTGGGTTGTCAGCTGTTTATAAGCTGCATTCCAGCCTCACGTCCTTTGAACATATCAGGACTGTAAGATGGTTCAAGACTGGAGAGGTTTACATGGATTTATCTTGAAGCCTTAAACGTTAACCCAAGGAGAATAACACCAGGCTCAAGTCTTTCATCTAAGATGCTTTTAACTCTTTCTACTTTGCACTGTCATCAGACTCTCTGAAAATTTGCTCCAGTACTGTAATGGTATGTGTAATTAATCACCTGCGGAGAAAGGTCATATTCAGGCCTCCATTCCACCAGGACCTCATTTTAATAGATTAGCTTTGCAGACACATCATAGGCTTCTACCCCATCAATTATATCTGACCACAGTAAAAAAAAAAACCCTGCCCTTTGCCAGAGCTCTGAAGCCTCCACGTGTATAGCAAAGGTTTCCAGGCGTTATGCCACACAGCAGGTATTGTTCCTGGTTATTTTAAACCTACCTCAGCCGTGACAATAACAATATCTCAGCCTCTCTCTCAGCCTGGTGAAGAGGATGATCAGAGAGCTTTAGAGCCCATTGCACAGATTCTAATAGGGTTCCAAACTCAGGAACAACTTAATTCCCACCTATATCTGGCTTCCATAAGCTAGGCTACTGTCCGATTCACCTCTACCCTATTGCAGACATTGGACTCTGACTGTGGAACTGATGCACTACAATGCTGAGAACTATATTCTGCATTCTGTATCTTCCCCTTTGCACTATCTATTGTATTTAAGTTTAACTTGATTGTGTTTATGTATAGTGTATCTGATCTGTTTGAATAGCATGCAAAACAAAGCTTTTCACTGTACATTGGTACATGTGGCAATAATTAACCAAAACATAAACCTAAAATCTTCAGAACAATCCCAGGCGATGTAACCTGCAGTGCTGTAAAGGAAAGCAAGTCTGCACAATGGTGTTATATACTTTTTTTTTTAAATTCCCCTTGAAAACAAACTTTGCTGGACAATTGCTGAAAATGTGCATCAGGGCAGTTCAGCCGCAAGATTAAGAGCAGGTGAATATTACCATGGGAAGCATTAGGTATTGCCATAGGCTCTGAAAACAGCACCGTGGCCTCTGGGCTTTGCGCTTGAAACTCAAGAGTGCAAAATAAATGCAAGACAAATGGAAGGGTGGCCTGGTGGCGCAGTGGTAGAGTTGCTGCTTTACGTCGCCAGAGACCCCGGTTCGATCCTGACTATGGGTGCTTACTGTATGGACTTTGTACGTCCTCCATGTGACTACATGCGTTTTCTCCAGGTGTTCCAGTTTCCTCCCACACTCCAAAGGCGTACAGGTACTGAAACCGAAACTGAAACTGAGGTTAGTAGGGCAGTTGGCTTCAGTGAAAAATTGTAAATTGTTCCTAGTGTGTAGGACAGTGTTAGTGTACGGGGATCGCTAGTCGGCACAGACTCGGTGGGCCAGGGGGCCGATGTCCGCACTGTATGTCTAAAGTCCAAATCTCATTGTTAACGTCCGACAAAAGCAGGAAGTGTCACTTTTGTACCAGTGCTGGTGAAGAGGGGAAGAAGTTGAGATCTATTGAACCAACATTTTCTGGAGCCAAATGGTCCCCAGCTGAAGGCCTCTTGGAGACTCACCACCCACCTCCTATCTCTGTCTGCACAGCCCTGTGATGAGGGGATCTGTTATCATTGATGTATTAAAACAGACGTAACCAATCTACAATGTGCAAACTCTCAGGTCCATGTGTCAGTGATCTATCTTGTGCACTACCTTAATCCAAGTTGATGATTCAGCTGCAAATGTGAATTTTTACCTCCTTCGTTTGCAGCTGTTTAAAATCAAAATTTTGAAGGGAATTGCTAACAGTGCCGTACATGGTACAAAAAAAAAGATTCACGGGGTATGGAAACTGTTAAACCGATAATTCTTGCTAAACCTTTGGCCCCTTCTACCATTACCAATTTCAGTGTGCCGGGACTGCACTTATAAACCATTCATCAGAATAGTTTGAAGACATTGATAAGTTTGTGGTATTTGGGTGAGAGCGACATCGCAGTTAAATAGTATCCACTAACGCAACACTTTGCAAGAGACACCAGTGTCAATAGACAAACACTCTGAATGTCGCCGGATCTCAAATGCGAACATTGTGAACCAACAGTTAGAGATGCTTCATTCATTTCAGAAAGTTCAGTTTAGTTCAGTTTTAGTTTAGAGATGCAGCTTGGACTCAGGCCCTTCGAGTCCACGCTGACCATTGATCACCCCATTGATCAAGTTGTATGCTATCCCACTTTCTCATCCACTCTCTGCACACTAGGGACATTATACAAAAAAACGATTAATCTGCAAACTCACACGTCTTTTGTGATGTGGGAGGAAACCAGAGCACCCAGAGGAAACCCATGTTGGCTGTGGGCGATATTCAGAGTCCTTGTCTTTTGACACTGGTGTCTCTTGCAAAGTGTTGCGTTAGTGGATACTATTTAACTGCGATGTCGCTCTCACCCAGATACCGCAAACTTATCAATGTCTTTAAACTATTCTGATGAGTGGTTTATGTGCAAAGTCCACATAAACAGCATCCGAGGTCAGAATCAAATCCTGGTCTCTGGCGCGGTGAGGCAGCAGCTTCACCCACTGCATCAATGCGTTAGATAGACACAAAAAGCTGGAGTAACTCAGCGGGGCAGGCAGCATCTCTGGAGAGATGGAATGTGTGACGTTTTGGGTCGAGACCTTTCTTCAGACCTGCTCCTTCTCTTAGCGATGCAGGGAGTGGTGGATCTAGAGGTGAGTTTTTGGGGGGAGGTGGATATTATTAGTGGTTACATTGAGAAAGCTTAGTATCAATGTGTAAGGTAAAGCGTGGGATGGTGTGGCAGGAATATCGCTGCTGCTTTAGATGGGAGAGAAAAGGCTACATCATTGTTATTGAGCTGGGGCTGTGCAGGGAGGTGAGGGGAGAGGATGGATATTTTGGGAAACTAAAGCTCCCCAAATTATCTACTTTAGTTCATTAGTATTATCACGTGTACCGAGGTACAGTGAAAAGCTCCCTACATCTTGAAGAAATACGATTCTTCCTAACAGACAAAGTAGACCAATTCCAAAGGACTTGGTCTCCATTTGTCGATTTCTTGGAAGCATATGCTGCAATACAAACGTAGAAACAATCTGTTTCAGGACTGGGTGAATGGTGGTCAAGAATAACAAATAGCTATCTCTCCTTTATTCTTCTGCTTTCTACCTCTGCTTCTTTTCATTTTCATTTTCTTTTCTCATTTTCCTTTTCTTACTTTCTGATATCACACACGTTTCTATTTCTTTTCTATTCTTTCTCTGTCTCCTTTTTATTGTTAAAATAAAAATAATAAGAAGCTGTACATGAATTGTAACATGCCAATATATACCAGGTACCTATGGTACCATATTATTGTACTTACTTCTAATACATTTTTTTTTTTTAATAATAAAATTTAAAAAAAGCTCAGTTTTCGGTTTTCAGTTTAGTTTATTGTCGCTTGTACTGAGGCACTGAGAAATGCTTTTAGCTGTGTGCTATCCAGTCGGGGGACAAGACCATACATGATTACAATCAAGCTGCCCACAGAGACAGGATAAAGGTTGGATCTATGCTTACACAAACGCCTTCTTCAGCTTGACGGATTTGCATGTCTGTCCCTTCAAAAGCGGACAAATTTAGATTTGTGTGCAGACTTAGACAGGAGATGTGACACTAGTCTTTCACATTCATGCTGTGGTGATTGCACTCAGATGTGGCAAAAGCCGTTCAGTATAAAACTGGAGAGGGAAAAAAAAACTATTTTTATGCTTGCACATCATCCCGATGCAATTTCAACTTTAAGTTTGGAATGGTAAAGTAATCAGAGACCATTATATTAGGAACTAAAATGAAGACTGGGCACTCTCAGTCCTTTGGCATGTATTCGCAGTATATACAAGGCATTATTCCAAGCAGTACCACACCAGGCAATGAGGCCACTTAATAACCAACCTTCAAACTCTTGCAAGGATGCTTCCTCCTTCTGGCTTTTCAGTATTCAGCTGGCAAATAGACTTTAGTGATTTAAAAAAAAAAGAAAATGACTTGGAAATAAAGTTTTGATTAAAAAAAAACTTGCCATATGTCGGCTGACCTCCCAGTTATGACATTTACAATAAAATGAAAACATATGTAACCTCCTGGCAACAACAGACTCCATGCTGAATGATTTAGCCAGGCATTAGCTTGACAGATGTGAGTTTAGTACTTGGACAGCACACACCTTGAGTTGAAAATGTTTCAGGATTTTGAAGCAAGGGTAAGACCTCATCTTTTTTTTTTGTTTGAGCTTCAAATTACCAGCATGCAAATTCAGCACAGATGGAACTCAGAAAAGTACAGCAGTGAAACAGGCCCTTTGGCCCAGAATGTCTGTGTCAAATACAATGCCAAAATAAACTGATCTCACCTGCCACAGTTGTTTGAAACAGTTATTTGAAATCATGCACCACACAGTTCTCTGAAACCTTAATAATAATAATAATCATCATAATAAACTTTATTACGGACACAAGGTCCCTCGCAAACAGCACCCGTGGTCAGGATTGAACCCAGGTCTCTGGTGCTGTAAGGCACCAGCTCTACTGCTGCGCCACCGTTAGTTAATCAATGCTTAATGTTTCCAATTTTGGTTTAATGTTGCCGACCACTTTGTGATGACTGATGTATTCTCTGAGGTATTCAAGTGGTGTATTCAAGGGAGAGTTAGATCCAGCTCTTAGACCTAACGGAATCAAGGGATATGGAGAGAAAGCAGGAACGGGGGTACTGATTTTGGATGATCAGCCACGATCATATTGAATGGCGTTGCTGGCTCGAAGGGCCAAATGGTTGACTCCTGCACCTATTGTCTATGTTTCTATGACTGTACGCTCCATTTATTTGCAGGACCTGTGCGGTGCGCAGACTTGTGACACGCTGGGGATGGCGGACGTGGGGACTATGTGTGACCCAAAGAGAAGTTGCTCGGTCATAGAAGACGACGGCCTCCCTTCAGCCTTTACCACCGCCCACGAACTAGGTAACCATTCATAAATTCATAAGTCATTGGAGCAGAATTAGGACATTCGGCCCACCGAGTCCACTCTGCCATTCATTCACACATTCCGGGCAGATATTTTGCTGAGTTTGATTAGACAAGAGAAAAAAATCTGATGCCCAGCCATCAACAATCAGTAATTTCTTGTAACCAACGTTATAGTCAGGAAATAAATGTATTCTACATACACAATGAACAATCATTTGAGATATGATATAAAATAGATCTAAGGTGCCTTGCAACACTTGGTTTTGGTAGCGAACTCGTTATCACGTGTTTATCCAAATAGATCTCTAGTGATCCAGGAAGGATGGATCCCAGTCTACCAGCGTCGGCAGTTCCTCTCTACACAGATCCCGAGTGAATCACGTCTCCAAATTCTGGCCCACCAGTAACATCCTTGACTTCAGTTGGCCTAAGCTCTGAATTCCCTCCCTACCACTCACAGTTTCACCACTCTCCGTCACAAAGATCTTTTTTACATCTACTTTGCTAAGATTCTGACCAATGGCTCTGGTATCAAAGAGTCAGCTTTTGTTTGATAATGCAGCACAGAGTAACTGGGATATCTTGCTGTGTTACAGATGCAAGGGGCAGCACAAAGGTGCAACGGGTAGAATTGCTGCCCCACGGCGCCAGAAAACTGGGTTCAATCCCGACCTTGGGTGCTGTCTGTGAGGAGTTTGCATGTTCTCCCCCCGATTGCATGAGTTTCTTCCGGATGCTCGGGTTTCCTCCCACATCCCAAAGATAATCAGTAGGTTAATTGGCTGCTGTAAAGTGTGCAGATGAGCGGTAAAATCTGCCAGAGTTGATGAGAATATGAGGAGGATAAAAGATAGATTTAATGTCAGTACAATCAGTGTGAATGGCTAGTTGAGGGCTAGTACGGACTCAGTGGGCTGAAAGGCCTGTTTCCATGCTGTATCTCTCAATGACTCCATAAGCAATGGTTGAGACCAAAATGATTTATTTAGGGACACAAGGAACTGCAGATGCTGGAATCTTGGGAAAAGCACAGAGTGCTGTAGGAACTCAGCGGGTCAGGCAGCATCTGTGGAGGGATTGATGGCGTCTTTTCAGGTCGGACTTATTTGGTGCCTTGTTGTCTGAAAATTGTCTCTGGTTGGATTTTAGGTCATGTCTTCAATATGCCACACGACAACGTCAAGGCGTGTGAGAATGTGTTCGGGAAGCTGAAGGACAATCACATGATGTCCCCCACCCTGATACACATTGACCGGTCCAGACCGTGGTCCGTGTGCAGTGCGGCCATCATCACAGACTTCCTGGACAGTGGCCACGGTAAGACGGGGATGCCTCGCTGCAGAGCAAAGTCCGTGTGGTATTTTAAATGCTTTTCCATCCCTGAGTAACACGTGCCATCCTCGCTCTGTTACTGACAGTTTCACAAAGAGCGGCGTGGTTAATATGGTCTGTTGTTCTTTGTGAGCCTCAGTACAACCCCTGAAACATTGTTACGCTATGACACTGACAAATCAATAGATCTATTGTGGAGGAGCCTGAATATCAGAAAAGAGTGGATTGTAATCATAACCCAGGAATCCACTGCCATTTTTTTAATTAAAATGTTTTTATATTATTTATTTCGAACAGAATAAAAGAATAAAAAGCAAGTGTGAAACAGCATACAAAAAACAAAATAAAAATATTTATAAAGTGTCATAAACAATATCTATAAATAAATTAAATCATATGTGTCCGAAAAGGAGCAGGAAGAAGCCAAAGCTTATTAATTCCCACCCCTTATTCAACTGCTTATAATGATCTTATACAAATAGAGCAGCTATATGTACACCATATGTACACCAGCCACTATATGTACACCAAATTATTTACATTTGAACACTAATCAAATATTTACAAAGCCATACAAAAAAGAATGTGGATTTTGTAACACTGAATAAGAAATGGACTAATTTGCTATCTTGACGTTCAGAGTAGAATACAACAGGCAGCTTAAGAGATACTAACTGTTCGTACCTTCTCCCCGGTGAATTGCAAGGGGTTTCTCTGGGATCTTCTGATTCCTCCCACACTCTAAAGACGTACAGGTTTGAGGGTTCATTGGCTTGGGTATAATTGTTAATTGTCCCTAGTGTGTAGGATCGTGTTAGTGTGCGGGGATCGCTGGTTGACGCGGACTCAATGGACCATTGGATGTTGAGGAGAGACCTGATAAAAGTTTATAAAATGATGAGAGGTCTAGATAGGGTAGACAGTCAGAATCTTTTTCCTCGGGTGGTAATATCAAAGACTAGATGGCATAGCTTTGTGAGAGAGTGAATGATAGATAGGCACATGGATATGCAGGGAATGGTGCAGGAGTAGGCCATTTGGCCCTTCGAGCCAACACCGCCATTTAATGTAATCATGGATGATCATCCCCAATCAGTACCCCGTTCCTGCCTTCTCCTCATATCCCCCGACCGCTATTTTTAAGAGCCCTTTCTAGCTCTTTCTTGAAAGCATCCAGAGAACCTGCCTCCACCACTCTCTGAGGCAGAGAATTCCACAGACTCACCACTCTCTGTGAGAATTCCACAGACTCACCACTCTCTGTGAGAATTCCACAGACTCACTACTCTCTGTGAGAACTCCCTATGGATCAAGTGCAGGCAGAGGACATTAGTTTAAAATGGCATCATGTTCAGGACCAACGTTATGGGCCTGTTCCTGTTCTATGTTCTATATAGAGGGATCTATAAACAGAGAACATAATCTTCATACACAGTGAAGCCGCATGTAGAGTTGTTGCCTTACAGTGCCACAGAACAAGGTTCAGCCCTTCTATGGGTGCTATTTGTATGGAGTTGTACATTCTCCCTGTGACTGCATGGGTTTTCACTGGGTGCTCCGGTTTCCTCCCACACTTCAAAGACGTGCAGGTTCATAGGTTAATTGGCTTCTGTAAATTGTCCTTGGTGTGTAGGATAGAAGTCATGTGCAGTTGGTTTCTGGTCGGTATGGAATAGGTGGGCTGAAGGGCCTGTTTCCATGCTGTATCACTAAACTAAACTAACCTAAACTTTGAATAAGGAGTCATCCATTTAAGAAGCAAACGAGGAATTTTTTTTTTTTCTCAGATAATCGTTAAGATTTTGTGACTGTAAAGGGTGTGGAGGCTGAGTCATGGTTTATATTCAAGGCTGGTACAGTCTGATTTTGTGGTTACAGAGGAATCAAGGGGTTATGAGATCAGACAGGAAGGTGGAGTTGAGATCAATGTCAGCTGTGAACTTAATGAATGACAATAGACAATAGACAAAAGGTGCAGAGTAGGCCATTCGGCCCTTCGAGCCAGCACCGCCATTCAATATGATCATGGCTGATCATCCACAAAGATGGCTTGGGGACCAATACAGCCAACTCCTGTTCCTATTTGTTAAGGTCTACCAGTCTTAATATGAAAGCATAGTTTTACATGGTGTTCACTAGTCACGAGTCCGCGCCGACCAGCGATCCCCGCATATTAACATTATTCAACACACACTTTTACATTTACCAAGCCAATTTACCGACATACCTGTACGTCTTTGGAGTGTGGGAGAAAATTGAAGATCTCAGAGAAAACCCACGCGGTCACAGGGAGAACGTAGAAACTCCGTACAGACAGCGCCCGTAGTCAGGATTGAACCCGGATCTCTGGCGCAGCAAGCGCTGTAAGGCAGCAGCTCTATTGCTGCGCCACCGTGCCGCCCAGAGATAATCTCTGATTTAGTGGGTGAGCAGTTTTACACTCTTGATAGGAAATTTTAATCTGGCTATATCAAGAATTAATTGTGTTTTTAGGCACACTGTTTTGGTGTCTTATTTCTTAATTATTCCCCATCAAAGCTATTTTAAATTCTGTACTGTAAATGCTGAAACTCTGCCAGTCAGGATTTAAGCTGACTGTAAGTCACAGAATCATATTTAATTCTGCTATTTTCCATTGCTGTAATCTCGAGAGGAATTTATAGCTAATTCGTTTAATTCAATTAAAATCGTGTTGGAGGGAATTGTGTTGGGGAAAAAGATCATTTGACTCCTAAAAATTAGTTTTGGACTTAAAGGTCAATTATGATTTCATTCGGTAATACAAAGATTAAAATGAATTTGGAAAGTCTAGCTCATGTATACTGGGCATGGGTTCACATAACACAAATCCGCCCACAGTTTTGTATTGCATCAGCACTTTTGATGTACATGGTATTAATTTAGTACCATAATTCAGGGACATATAAATACATAGCAAATGTCCATTTTACAATGGTATAAAACTATTTAACAACAAATTATAGGGATTAATAGTTACAGAAATATGAACAAAGATATTCTCATAGTTTGGAATGAGGAATTAAATGAGCATTGACTTAGGCATAGAAGGAAAAGGTCTGCTACACTCAAAAGGCATTGATGTAGATGGGCAATAAGGTCCACCTGTTGGGCCGAAGGGCCTGCTCCTGTGTTGTATGACTCCACACAGTGATGCGGCCGAAGAGTTGCTGCCTCACAGCGCTGGAGTCCAGGGTTCGATCCTGACCTCGGGCACTGTCTGTGTGGAGTTTGTACGGTGTCCCTGTGACCGCGTGAATTACCTTTGGGTGCTCCGGTTTCCTCCCATATCCCGAAGACGTGCAGGTTTGTGGGTTTATTTGCCTGTGTAAAATTGCCCCTCGTGTTTTGGGAGTGGGTGTGAATGTGGCATAACATAAAACTAGAGTAATCAGGTATTCCATGACTAAAATGGACGTGGCGGGCCGAAGGGCCTGTTTCTATGCTATCTCTAAACTGTAACACTGTTACACCAGTTTACATAATCATCATCATCATAATTACTTTATTAGCCAAGTATGTTTTGCAACATACGAGGAATTTGATTTGCCGTACTGTCATACCAATAAAAAGCAACAAAACACACAAAATACATTTTAATATAAATATCCACCACAGTGACTCCTCCCAATTCCTCACTGTGATGGAAGGCGAAAAAAAGTTCAATCTCTTCCCTTCTTTGTCCTCCCAGGATCAGGGGCCTCGAGCCTTCTGTTGACGGGACGATTTTGACTCCCATAGCCGGCGGCGTTTGGGCCCTCTGTGTCGGGGTGATCAAGTTCCTGCATCGGGGGGAAATCTCAGCTCCCCCACGCCGGGCGATCTACCCTGGGTCGGGGCTGGTTGAACCTTCTGCGACTGGAGCTTCCCGACATCAGCCTCTACCTGAGACTGCGAGCTCCTCGATGTTGGAATCTGCAGGCGTAAAACTAGTATGTTCGTAGAGAGACATAGAGCCATGAAGTGTGAAAATAGGCCCTTTGGGTCAACTTGCCTACAACGACCAGCATGCCCATCTACACTCGTCCCACCTTCCTGAGTTTGGCCAATATCCCTCTAAACCCTTCCTATCCATGAACCTGTTTAAATGTTTGTCAAACCTTGTGATAGTACCTGCCTCAGCTACCTCCTCTGGCAGCTCGTTCCATACACCCACCACCTTTGTATGAAAAATGTTGCCCCACAAGTTCCTATTAAATCTTTCGCCCATCACCTTAAACCTGTGTCCTCTGGTTCTCGATTCCCCTACTCCGGTTAAAGGACTTTTCCTGTCTAATCCTCTCATAATCCTCTCATGATCTTATACACCTCTATAAGATCACCCCTCATCCTCCTGCGCTCAAGAGAATAAAGGTGGTCGTTGGTGCGGATATCGCTGTGTGGAACAGTCCCAGGCAGCAACCTGTGTCGTACAAGCTGGAAGTACAGTAACGATTACCCCACCTGAGAGCCCCTGTTAGTGAGGCAGCTCCCGTGATGGCTGGGCAGCTGCCATCACTGGAAGTTTCTGAAAGTTTTGCCGAGGTAATTGTTTTTAGGATTATGGGAGTCCAAAGGTTTTTTTTTTCAAATGGCCTGACCTACATTGCTGCCTGAAATCAAAGTCTAATTGAATAGGATACTTTTGCAGTCAAATGATTTGAAATCCCTCATGTTTGTAAGGATTAGCCTGATGGTGCTCCTTTGCTCAAGAAACAGTTTTAGTTTCAAAGTATTCCAATTAAGCAAAACTCTTACTGATATCTAATGTTTATAGATATGTGTTATTTAAATATGTGGAGTGGCAGAAGTTGCGTTAAAGTTTTGTAGAGGATTCTCCCCAACCAAGCAGTGAAAGCATTAAGCTCAGTCTAATAGAGTCATACAGGACAGAAACAGGCCCTTCGGCCCACGCCGACCCTGATGCTCCATCTAAACTAATCGCATTTGCACAAAAGTCTCCTGAATTATTCAAGCTAGTGTGCGAGTGTGCGAGTGAGCGAGTGTGCAAGTGTGTGTGTGAGCGAGAGTGCGAGCGTGTGTGCGCGAGTGAGCGAGTGTGAGTGTGCGTGTGAGTGCGAGTGTGCAAGTGAGTGAGTGAGCGAGAGTGCGAGCGTGTGTGTGCGAGTGAGCGAGTGTGAGTGTGCGAGTGTGCGAGTGTGTGAGTGAGCGAGAGTGCGAGTGTGTGTGTGTGCGAGTGAGCGAGCGTGCGAGTGTGGGATTGTGCAAGTGATCGAGTGTGCAAGTGTGTGAGCTTGCGAGTGAGAGAGAAACAGAGACAGGAGGGACAGGAGAGGCAGAGATAGAGACAGGAGAGGCAGAGGCAGAGAGAGAGGGATATTTCAAGAATAAATTGTTACATTTTTGAAGGATCAGAGTATTGAGGGGGAACTGGCAGAGGAGAGGAGAGGAGACGAGGCCTTGGATGGCCAGCCATGATGATATGATATGATATGGTGGCACACTAGTTGTCTACACCAGGATAAGCTTGAGGGGCTGTGTGACCTACGTTTGCTCCTATTGCCTTCTGTTCTTGTGCTTGATACCGGTAGTATGTCTGTCCACCTCCCAGATATTATTCACTCAGGTGATGTGTACCATTTAACTCGTATGCCTCATGTAGAACATCCAGAGGTTTATTCTGTGAGTTCTGCTTCCTCTCTTGCGAGCTAAGCGAGTCACAACATAGATTGCTCATCCGTTATGAAATTCACCAAGTCTTCAGTGCAAAGTGGAGGCAATTGGGAACCATAGGAATGCCGGAGGGAAATGTTGTGTGGAACTAAAATTCCTGAGGAAAAATAAAATAATTGTTGAATCTCTTCCATCCACAGGTGACTGTCTACTGGATGAACCGATGAAGCCAATTACTTTACCAGATAGTCTCCCGGGGCAAAGCTATAACTTGAACAGACAGTGCGAACTGGCCTTTGGGATTACCTCCAAACCATGCCCGTACATGCAGCCTTGTCTGAAACTGTGGTGCACAGGGAGAGCTCGAGGACAACTGGTGTGTCAAACAAGACACTTCCCATGGGCAGATGGAACAAGCTGTGGAGATGGAAAGATCTGCATGAAGGGTGTGTGTGTGGGAACACATGAAGTGACCAAGCACAAGGTAATGTTTGTGGAAGATTGTCAATGTCTTTGTGCCTGTGTTGTACTCAAATTTGTTGAGTCAAGAGTGTTTAATTGTCGTATGTACTGTCAATGGAACAATGAAATTCTTGCTTTTTGAGGCTGAACTGGCCTGTAAATGCATTAGAATGATACAGCGTGGAAACAGGACCTTCGGCCCAACTTGCCCACACTGGCCAACATGTCCCAGCTACACTAGTCCCACCTGCCTGCCTTTGGCCCACATCCCTCCAAACCCGTCTAAATTTATAATAGACGGTCTGAAGAAGGGTTTCGGCCCGAAACGTTGCCTATTTCCTTCACTCCATCGATGCTGCTGCACCCGCTGAGTTTCTCCAGCACTTTTGTCTACCTTCGATTTTCCAGCATCTGCAGTTCCTTCTTAAATAAATAAATTTATAATCTATAATACGATAAATTAATAACCATAACACAAGGTAACCATAATAGTGCGAAAACCAAGAAGTCCATGATGCAACTAAAAACAGTCCACAGAAGATCATAGCTGTTGAGATTTGTGTACTGTGGTGTTCAAGATCCTGATGGTTGCTGAGAGGAAGCTGTTCTTGAACCTGGTGGTCACAGTTTCCACTCCTGTACCTTCTTCCCCAGAGCCCCATAATGATTAAAGCGTAGAGCAGATGGTATATGATGCTTACAATTATTTAACATCGTATAGTTTACCATGTGTGTTTCCCATCAATATACAATCATTTCTTAATGTAAGCATGATATTGAATCACTCCCAACTTGACTTGCCCACAAGCAGTTGCTGGCTTAATTTATTTACAATGTTTCCATTTACTCACGAGTAACATAAACTTTTTGTCCTAACTTTTGTTGGCTGGGAACATAATCATTAACCTTGCTTCACTGAATCCTGATCATTTTTGTTTCAGTCTCAATAGATAGCTGACCTTTTTTACAATTCTCTCCAGTTGAACATTTACCACCCTATCAAAATGTATCAAAATTACAGGATAAAATAGTTGTTTTTTCATGGACAATAATTACACTAGAACTTCTGTGAAATGGGGAATATGAAGAGCTTGCAAGGCAGGTTTTTTTTAACAGAGTGGCATGTGCCTGGAACACACTGCCAGGGGAGGTGGTGGAAGCAAATAAGTTAGCAAATGGCACTTGAATTTGACAGAGGCTGGAGGGATGTGGACCGGGTTACAGGCAGATGAGAATAGTTTAACTTAACATCATGTCTGGCACATACAGTGTGGGCTGTAAGGCCTGTTCCTATGCTGTACTGTTCTATGTTCTACCTCATCCTAATGCCAAACTATCAATGCTGTAGACCAGCTAAGAGATCCCGAGTCATACAACTGAATTTTAATTAATTTTAAGGAGTTTGGGTTTATCAAGTATCTAACAATTTAAGCATAATGTGACCTATGCTCTCAAGTTATATAAATTGTGGGAGATTAGTTAGAGGCGACTAAAAATTGGGGAATTTGGTGTGCATACCATTGGGTCGCAAGCTACACGTGGAATATGAGTTGTAAGCTACCCAAGTGGTACCCATGTCACTCAACGGTTAGCCAAGTTTGCAAAGATTTAGAGTTAAAAAATATGAGCTTGGAATCAATGGTCGTACTTGCAAAACTCCACAGTTGGCAGAACAATTTGCGAGGACAGGAAGAGAATAAGTGGTTTGTTTACTGATAAACATTATACTCTTAAATACATCTAGGGTATGCAGTAAAATGTAATTGCTGGAACAGTATTTACATATACATAGACAAATATTATTGAAGGTTTAGCTTACCACATTTGAGAGGGTACAACAATAAGATTAAGGAAACTCTTGCCGCTGCAAATGTTAAAACTCCTGTCCAGATTCACTCTTGACCCAGGTTCAGTGTCTGTATTAAACAGGAAAACATCAGGCCAACTATAATTGTTGGCAGGAGGCATGTTGCCAAATTGCTCCTCAACATGGGAACATTTCCTTTGACATGTTGCAGTTGCTGGATGTTGTAACAGCTAATTCTTATCCTCGAGTCCCGCAGGCAGGTCGGAATGGTCCGAATTTAATTTTAGGGATATTCAATCTCCATTAATCTCGAATGTAAAACGTATGGAAATATTGCAGTAATTGATCACAGCATCGAAAAGATTTTTGGCGTCCATAATAATTTGGCAATAGCAAGCCCAATCAAGTCAGCTTTACAGTGGGCAGAACAAATGTTCACGTACAGCTGGGTTTAATTTAAAGTTAATAATGGTGTCAGGGTGTCTTTATTACTTTGCAATATTGGCACCAGTTATGCAATTTGTGGCACAAGCATGAATGTTTAAAATCAGTGCTAATGACCACTGCTTGTTGCAGGTTGATGGGAAATGGGGAAAGTGGGGTCCGTATAGATCTTGTTCACGGACTTGTGGAGGTGGCGTCCAGCTTGCTAAGAGGGAATGTAACAAGCCAACTCCTACCAATGGCGGAAGATATTGCGAGGGTATCCGTGTCAAGTATCGCTCGTGCAATTTGGAACCGTGCCCGGACAACGGTAGGACATGTATTGAAGTCACATTGTGTTATTTATCCAACTTTTAAGATAAATATTTTGTGCTGTCAGCTTCTCAGGGCCATTCCATTTTACATTACATAATGTGTAACGCTGAATTTATGGGGAAATAGGAGCAAACCGGAACTATTTTGTATGGCTTGTAGTTGTGAAAGAAAAATGCAAAGAATATTCGTCTCGGCACAGTGGAGTAGCGGTAGAGTTGCTGCCTTACAGCGCCAAAGACCCAGGTTCGATCCAGACTACGGGTGCTGTCTGCATGGAGTTTGCAGACAGAGTTTCTCCCTATGATCATGTGGGTGCTCTAGATCCCTCCCACATTCCAAAGACGTGCAGGTTTGGAGGTGGATCTGTAAATTGTCCCTAGTGTGTAGAATAGAACTAGTGTGGACTCGATGGGCCGAAAAGCCTGTTTCCACACTGTATCTCTAAACTAAACTAAACTAAACTTTCAAAAATGCTTCAGAAGGCCTGAGGTACAATTCCAAGCCACAATCCATTTTAAATAAGGAGTACCAGATGCTGCACATCCTATTCAAAACTGAAATATGCTCAAGAGATTTGTTTGACAAAACTGCAGAAGTTTTACTAATGCTGTTGAACATTTCCATTAGTTGCACCAACCTTTGCATCAATCTTTATTAAGGCAGATGCTCATCACAGTGTCACCAGGAAATGTGAGTTAGAGATCAAATGGATTCCCTCCCTTAAATGTATATCAATGAAAAATAACGAGAATTTCATCTACTTATAATGGAAAGTAATTTGGGTGACACAGTGGTGCAGTGGTAAGGTTACTGTCTTTTATGCCCCTGTCCCACTTAGGAAACCTGAATGGAAATCTCTGGAGACTTTGCGTCCCACCCAAGGTTTCCGTGCGGTTCCCAGAGGTTGCAGGTGGTTGCCGGAGGTTGTAGGTAGTGGAAGCAGGTCGGGAGACTGACAAAAACCTCCGGGAACTTCCGGGAACCGCACGGAAACCTTGGGTGGGGCGCAAAGTCTCCAGAGGTTTACGTTCAGGTTTCCTAAGTGGGACAGGGACATTACAGCGCCAGAGACCTGGGTTCGATCCTGACTATATGGAGTTTATATGTTCTCCTTGTGATCATGTGGGTTTTCTCCGGATGTTCTGGGTTCCTCCCACATTCCAAAGATGTATGGGTTTGTCGGTTAACTGACCTCTCTCTGTACATTACCCCAAGAGTGTAGGATAGAACTAGTATATGGGTGATTGTTGGTCATTGCAGACTTGGTGGGCCTAAGGGCCTGTTTACTCGCTATATCTCTAAAAACTTAAATAAAACTAAATTAAACAGTATTTAATTATATTACTGAGGGCAATGACTGAAAATGATGGACAGATTTGTAAAAGTAAAGCAGAGGCTGATTTTTTTTTTTTAAATTGGGAAGAGTCACACGGTTTTCATATTTCCCCCTTTGGAATTTATGATAACATTGGAATGTGAAAACATGACAATTTAATTTTAATTTCTCTGTTTGCTCTACAGTATGTTACAGAATTCAACAGGTTTAATAATATGTTCATTACTCGTTACTGGTATGAATTTATGTTAGATTCCAAAGATGGAAAAAAACGCAAAGTTGTTTTAGTGCCAAAGTACTGATAGACTAAGAAAGACACAAAGTGCTGGAGTAATCTAACGGGTCAGGCAGCAGCTCTGGAGAGCTTGGATAGATGATGTTTTGGGTCGGGGCCCTTCTTTGGACCCATCCATGTTCTCCAGAGATGCTGCCTGACCCATCGAGTTACTTTAGCATGTAGTGGCTTTTTTGGTAAATCCCTGTGTAAGTTCCTTGTATCTCCATAGATGGAGAATGGTTTATAGAGTACGCAACTGGTAAGATTCGAGGAAAGAAAACAACTAAAACTGGAGATGCTGTAATCTGAAACAGAAGCAGAAAGGTCAGAAGATCTCAGCCAGTCAGGCAGCATCTGTGGAAAGACACTGCAGTCAATGTTACAAATTGAAGAAACTTTCTCCTGTTCCAGAACATTGACTGATATGTTTTTTAACAGATTATGCCCGAGTGGCAGAGATCTTCCAGCATTTCTGCCTTTGCCCTGGTTACACTCTGTTATATTAATAAAGTGAACTCTACTTGGTGAGGTACTTGGGTAGAGACAAGAAACTGCAGATGCTGGAAGCCTGAGATTAATACAAACTGCTGGAGAATCTCAGTGGGTCAGGCAACATCAGTGGAGGGGATAGATAGATGACTCTTTGAGTTGGGATCCATTTTCACTCATTTAAATGTACAGCGATGAAATATTGCCTCATTAATAGATTAAAATTCCACTATGTGTAGGGGAAATACTTATCCTGGATATAAATGTAATTGAATAAAATCATGCCAATATGCCATGATTCCTGAATGACCAAATTGGTTAAAGTGCCAGGATCATTTCCATGGAGTACTGGAATATGGAAGAATCTGATGAATTATCGTTTTTCTCTCATTGAAGCCAGTTTTGCTGGATATCGGGACAAATACCCATTCCTTGCTATACGATACGATACAATAGAACATTATTTATCCCAGGAGGGAAATTGCTCAGCCAACAGTCATAAAACACAAGATTCATGAAACATGAAATTAAATTGTGGAAACGATTGTGGATGTGCAAAGATTGGGGGGGGGGGGGGGGGGGGGGGGGGGGGGGGGGGGAAGGGAAGTCAGTCTACCCTACGACAGAAGGGGGAGGAGTTGTACAGTTCGATAGTCACAGGGTAAAAGGATCTCTCTCCCTTCACCTTCCTGTTCACCATCCACACCTTGGACTTTGTATAAGGTTGGCAAACCAAAGAACTGTTCACAATAAATAATTCACCTGGTTGTACATAAAATACTAGACGTTGGATAGCTTGTGGATGGAGTTTTATTAATAACTTTACAGGCAGTAAAAGATAGATTTTACAAGGGGGATATAAACTCTTGACTGCAATACAGAGATTCACAGTTGTAGGGTCGTAAAATTCTGAAATGCACAGAGATAGAGTCAATTATGTTATATGCCTAATACCATGATGTGGGGAGGACATCTACTAATGTAACGTCGTATAAATAAGTTAAATAAATGGTGCAAAGCACAATCATAATATTCAGCAAAAATGGTGGAGAATGGCGATTCTTTGTATGTTAGACCCAGACAAGGATCTACTATCACCTGATACAATCAAGAATAGCGACAGGCTTGGATAGAGTGGATGTGGAGAGGATGTTTCCACTAGTGGGAGAGTTTAGGACCAGAGGGCACAGCCTCAGAATTAAAGGACGCTCTTTTAGGAACGAGACGATGAGAAATGTATTTGAATCTGTGGGATTCTTTGCCACAGAAGGCTGTGGAGGCCAAGTCAGTGGATATTTTTAAGGCAGAGATAGATAGATTATTGTTTAATACTGGTGTTAGAGGTTATGGTGAGAAGGCAGGAGAATGGGGTTAGGAGGGAGAGATAGATCAGCCATGATTGAATGGCAGAGTAGACTTGATGGGTTGAATGGCCTAATTCTACTCCTGTTCTTTATGACCTTATGACCCACTCTTTTAAACCTCTTTGTACTTGAGTGTGGCTTGATACACTATGATCTGATTTGATTGTGTAGAATGTAAAAAAAAAAATGTTTGACTGTATCTTGTTACACGTGGCTATAATAAACCAATGCCGAATGTGGGATTGAGGTACAACAAACTGCAGATGCTTGTTTACAACGAAAAGACACAAAGTGCTGGAGTAACTCAGTGGGTCAGGCAACATCGCTGGAGAATATTGATGCTTTGCAGAGATCCTGTCTGTTGCTTTTTTTTTAACCCAAGTATAGAATTCTATGAAATAACAGTCCCAACTATTTCCAGGGAATTACACAGCCCTAGATCTGCACTGTTGTACAGGCACTCACAACAATAACAAACCCTCATCTGTTAATGTACATTAATGTTAAATCAGTCTGAAGAAGGGCACTGACCCAAAATGTCATGTATCCATGTTCTCCAGAGATGCTGCCTGACCTGCTGTTACTCCAGCATTTTGTGTCTTTCCTTGGTAAACCAGCATCTGCAGTTCTTTGTTCCTGCATCTGCTAATGCACAGCCCAAGTATAAACATTCCTGTGGTTCATTTTTCTTTGCATTTGGTTTATACTTGATGGTAGAAGTATCTTATCCTACTGGTTAGCGCGCAACAAAAGCTTTTCACTGTACCTCTGCACATGTGACAATAACCTAAACTGAACTGAACCTATCCTTACAACATAGTGAAAGGAGTAGAATCCATCTATAATCTATCCTGGTATGGTGTACTGGATACTTCTATGTCACTGTTGCAACATATCACAATCCAGTTTACTTGCAAAGCCCCTGATCTGCTGCTCAAGGGTGAAGGAGCATTTTGCCACCCTATAAATGTAATGATGAGTGATGGTGAAACCGTTCTGATTCATGGTTTTGTTTATTTTTAAAGCAGGTAAAAGTTTCAGAGAGGAGCAGTGCGAATCCTTCAATGGTTACAACATCAATACCAACAGGCTTGCCTCATCTGTTGTGTGGGTCCCAAAATATTCAGGAGTATCACTGAGGGACAAATGCAAGCTTGTATGCAGAGCGAATGGTACTGGATACTTCTATGTCCTTGCACCCAAGGTAAGCATATAACACCCTTTAATACCACAGTTTTGTCCAAACGCGGGCAGGTGGGATGAACATAGATGGGGCATCTTGGTTGGCATGCACAAGTTGGGCCAAAGAGCCTGTTTCCTGCTGTATAACTCTAGGATGGTGATACCAATTTCCTCCATTATTGGGGAGGTTAATCCTAGAACTGGAAATATACAGTAGAATTTCTGAATCTTAACTCAAATGAAACTTCAATGGTTCAATGGTACTTCCACAGATCCTAGTTGATTCAACTTTACCCTTTCAATGTATTATTCTAAACATATTGCAACAAAAATAACAGTAATATTGCAGATTTTTTACAAATTTATTATGCAGTTTGAATGCTTGAATGACTCGAAGCTATGTTTATTTCCACAATCCAAAATTAAAACATCATCTGCCTTGGTACATGGCCCAAATCATGAATCTCCAAGAACAAAAGAAATAAGAATAGCAGTGAACCATTGACAAATGCTGGACAATGTTCCCCTTAACTTGGCTTTCCACTCCCAATTCTAATATCCCTTAATTTTCATGGAATCCAAAGTTCAATTTATCTCAGCCCTAAAGATATTCAAACTCCCTAGAGCATTCAACTCCCAGGATCTATCTTAGTTCTCCTCATATACGTATCTCCTAAATGGTGATCTCTCATGAGATTGGAGATCCTAATTCTAGATTCCCCATTCTGGAAACACACTCACACTGTGTTAAGCTCTCTAGATATATTGTCATTAATTAATCTCTTTACCAGAGGACTTTTATCTGAAAAGTTTACTGTTCCTCTATACCAAGATGGTGACTGACCTGTTGTGTGTTTCCAGTATTTCCTATTTTTATTTCAGATTTCCAGCATCTGCAGTTCTTTTTTAAATTTCCAATTGTCTTTCACTATGGCGTCATCTTAGTTTAAAATGTCACACTCTTTTATTTAGTTTAGTATAAATATACAACATGAAAACAGGCCCTTCAGCCCACCGAGTCCATGCTGATCAGGACATTAACACTATCCTTCACATACTTGGGGCAAATTACAATTTTACAAATTAACCTACAACCTGTACGTCTTTGGAGTGTGCGAGGAAGCCGGAGCAGCCGGAGGAAACCCACATGGTCATGGGGAGAACGTGCTAACTCCGTACAGACAGCACCCATAGTCAGGATCGAATCTGAGTCTCTGGCGTTGTAAGGCAGCAACTCTACCGCTGTGCCACTGTGCCGCCCCATTTTCTGCTGCCTATGCTGGATATCTATTCCATCATTATACTGTCACGTTGCAAAATGTTTCAGAGGGGAATGTTGAACTTTGAATGGACTGCATGTGGAGATTGGTGTGGATTCAATGCATAAAACAGAACGTTGAAGCTCTGTGGAAAAGATTTACAAAGCCGTTAGTGTAATAGAGAGGATGTAAAAGGCTCATGACTAACAATGTCTCCCCAAACCCCAGGTGGTGGACGGAACTCCATGCATGCCAGACACTTCAGCTGTGTGTGTCCAGGGCAAGTGTATCAAAGCTGGTTGTGACGGAAAGTTGGGATCCAATAAAAAGTTTGACAAATGCGGAGTATGCGGAGGAGATCACAAAAGCTGCAAGAAAGTTTCTGGCTTATTCACAAGACCCATGTATGTTATCCCTTTTTCCTTTCATTTGAATGTAACTTCTTTTTAAGATTAGATTATTCCATTTATTGCAATTAAGGACAGTTATAATTTACGATTTAAATAATAACACGACATTGTGTAATGTTTTAAGCTCATCTCACAAATTGTGTTTTGTGTCATGAGCAAAAAACACGAAATGCTGCAGTAACTCAGCATCTCTGGAGAACATGGATAGGAGACGTTAGAAGGGCTTCGACCTGAAACGCTGCCTATCAATGTTCTCCAGGGATGCTGCCTGGCCTGCACTTTGTGTTCTTTGCTCAAGATTCTAGCATCTGCGGTTCCTTGTATCCAATGGTAAATGAGACTAGAATAGATTGGTGCGATGAACAGTATGGACACAGTTGGGCCGATGGGTCTATTTCTGTGTTATTTGACCCTATGACTTTAATATAATTTAAAAGATAATTGGTAATTTTCATATATAAGAAGAATAATATAGTCAACAACAATACATTTTTCATAGTAACAAAATGCCTATTCATCCTTCACAGAATATCCAGTAAGTAAAACTTACTAGAAGATAAACTAGAAGATACAAACATCAGATGTTACTTTGTAGAGACACTAGAGCTTCAAGCAATCGTTCAATTGTGCTGTAGATAGTACAGAGGTGTAAATTGTTTTAACACCAAAGTATAGATGGACTAAGAAAGACACAAAGTGCTGGAGTTACTCAACATCTTTGGAGAACATGGATAGGTGACGTTTTGGGTCGGAACCCTTTTTCAGACTGATGGGTCAGAGATGGTGGCTGACCCATTTAATTACTCCAGCACTTTGTGTCTTTTTGTTTGTAAACCAGCATCTGCAGCTCCTTGGTTCTACAGATAGATTGTTCTGGGGGAAATAATGAGTGGGATCCAAGTGCTGACTCAAGGAGAGGAGATGAGATGGAGCGAAAGCCATCTTGGAGTTGTGTTCACTTGTTCTGGTTGACAACTTGGAGTAAGAATTGAGGGATTGGAGTAAAAATCGCACACTTTTAGAAAACGATGAACCATTTTTTGAAAGGTTTCACAGATTGAGATCTAGAAAGCCAAAACTTGGCTTCTACTGTTATGACATCAACAGTGAACTGACCCAGTAAGAGATTGATTGTGCTCCCTCACATGGTGCTCCTACTGAGGTCTCCAAAATGATTAAAAGCTTTCCTAGTTTGCTGAGGGGAGTCCAAAAGAAGAAATCATAACATTAAAGTTGGAACCATGCCGTTGAGCGAGTGTTATCGAGAAGCAAGCACTTTCTCAGTCAACGAGCTGTAATATGGAACACTGAATGTGGAGTCCAACTGAACAGTTCAGAACTGATAGATCAGTGTTTGAGGAAGGAACTGCAGATGCTAGTTTAAACCAGAGATAAACACAAAATGCTGGAGTAACTCAATAGGACAGGCTGCATCTCTGGATAGAAAGAATGGGTTACGTTCGGTCTGAAGAAGGGTCTTGACCCGAAATGCCACCCATTCCTTCTATCCAGCAATGCTGTCTTGTCCCGCTGAGTTACTCCAGCATTTTGAGTCTAGATCAGTGGTATGCCAGGATACAACACGGTCTTGTGTCGAGGTAAGTAAGATAAACCAAGATCCAAATAAACTATAAACCTCGTTGAACAACAAAACAAGGTTAGGAGGATTGGCACAAAACACTAGAGTAACTCAGCGGGTCAGGCAACATCTCTGGAGAAAAGGAACAGGTGATGTTTCAGGCTCAGGGTCTGAAGATGGGTGTCGACACAAAACGTCACCTATTCATTTTCTCCAGAGATGCTGCCTGACCCGCTGAGTTACTCTAGCATTTTGCGTCCATCTTCGGTTTAACCCAGCATTTGCAGTTCCTTCCTACACAAGGTTAAGAGGATTGATGGTCTTCCTACTGTTTTGCTGCAGGTAGGTTTTATGGGTTTGTGTGGGGTCATCAAAATGTTATAAAAAATATGTGAAGCAGAGAAGTTGCTTGAATGATATTTCAATATATACCATACTGATTAAAGCTGTTTTCTCTCCACAGACATGGGTATAACTATATTGTGACTATACCAGTTGGAGCTACCAGCATTGACATCAAGCAAAGAGGGTACAGGGGCATGACTAATGATGACAACTATTTGGCTGTTAAGAATGAGCATGGGAAATATATACTCAATGGTCACTACATTGTTTCCGCGGTTGAACGAGACATTGTCATAAAGGGAAGCCTGCTGAGGTATAGTGGAACGGCAACTTCTGTGGAAAGCCTTCAAGCCTTTAGGCCCATCCAAGAGCCACTGATTATTGAAGTCCTCTCAGTTGGGAAAATGACCCCTCCTCGTGTTCGCTATTCCTACTACCTGCCAAAGGACAATCGGGAAGATAAATATTCACACAGCCCCAACAAGAAAGACACTAAAGGATCCTTGTTGAACAATGAAAGTCTGAGCAAACTGAACAAAATAAACACACAGCAGCCAGATTACAAGCGGCCCATTTATAAATGGGTGGTGAGAACATGGTCTCAATGTTCGGTTTCTTGTGGAAATGGACTGCAGCACAGATCTGTCGAGTGCGAAAACAATCATGGACAAATAGCATTTGACTGTGATACCACCCAGAAACCAGAAGTCATCCGGCAGTGTGGAGATCCTTGCCCAGTGTGGGAGATAGGCGGATGGTCGCCATGCTCCAAGAGTTGTGGCAAAGGTTTCAAAAGACGTTTAATCAAATGCAAAGCTGAGAGCGGGCATGCTTTGCCCAGAGAACATTGCAGTATAAGGAAGAAGCCACAAGAGCTGGATTTTTGCACGGTGAGGCCCTGCTGAGAACCATCAGTGGAAATCTTTTCAGATAGAGTAGTCTTTAGAAATGACAGGTGACCTTTGGTTCATGGTAACCATTAGTGATGGTGATGTCTGTTACGTCTAAACCCAAATGGAATATTGAAACAAACAACTGTTTTGCATTGGGAAACATGGAGACCTGTGATGTATAATTAGGAAAGGATTAACCTAAAAAATTACATGTTGAAGTCTACCTCTGTTAATTGTAAGGTGTTGTTAAACTGTTTTTGGGGACTTCATTGACCATGTACTAGTGTAAGAAGTGATGACTGCTAGTCTGAGCACT
The DNA here is from genome assembly GCF_010909765.2 of Amblyraja radiata. NCBI lineage: Eukaryota > Metazoa > Chordata > Chondrichthyes > Rajiformes > Rajidae > Amblyraja > Amblyraja radiata. The sequence goes on from NC_045988.1 coordinate 6,955,846, forward strand.
TAGGTAACGCAGTTTGTCACCAGGTTAGAAGCAGTCAAAAGATTTTTTATGGTTTGATGATGTTTTACTCAGCATTGAGCATAAAATAATACAGGGACCAATGTAGGTGCAGCTGCAATATAAGGCAGAGATGCCCTAATGTGATATATTAATGGGTCATGGAAGTATGTGACCATTCTTAACTTTAGAGATATGGAAGATAGTTTATTTGTAAACGGGCAATCTTACATGCTTTTTTATAAAAAATATTAGGAAGGTATTGTAAATCTGTTCTTTGTGAAAGCAATAGAATGTTTTACCTGGTGATACTGTTGTGTAACATGTCAGGTGACGTTATTTCAAGTTTAATTGGTGTCATCGTTACAAAGTGTTACGTTAGAACTCAACCCTATTTATGAAAGAAAAGTAGAGTATTAGGCTCGTGCTAAAGTAAGGCAGACTTTATGTCTGAGATGAGCATCATAGTATTGGTAGCCGGGCCTGTTTGCAAAAGATTTCTTCCAACAATCTCTTAGTAAACTACGTTTTATATGTAATAATTTATTCTGATAGGGACAATATTACATGGTGCATAAATAATTTTCGGTATGCTGGCAACATTATTTATTGTGTGTATTAGGTTCCAGAACCATCAGTGGAAAACCAAACTGACAATTAAATTACTTTTTATTTTGCTGTGTGGTGAGATTATAACTATGGAACTGTTTGCTTTGCCCATGTTTGCACATTTTATAACCTAGCCGGCAAACATTTTGGAAATATTTCATTTTTCATTTACACAAAATGTAAAAAAAAATGTTCGTACGATTGTTTCATCCATGAGAAAGTCTTTAGTATTTTTAGTATTTCACAAACGAGTCCTGAAAGTTGATAGCCATTTGCATTGATGGTTTGTTAAAATTCCCCTTTGTAATGCGGCAGTACTTTTTGTTAAAGAAAACATCATTTACACCAGACTCTGTAACCCTTTCACTTGTGTTCTGGTTGGGAGGGACTGTACTTACCGTTCTTCCATCTAAAAGATGGTTCATATGTTATTGGGGTTTATTTTACTCTTTTGCATCTTTAGATTGCAAAAGGCATAAATAGCGTTTATTGGCTGTTACGTATACCATGTATACATCTGTTTAATTGTGCACATTAAAATTTGTAAATACCTATGAACCTGGTGGTCTTGTTATTGGCATTGACTCAACTCGAGAACCTTTGGACTGTCACGCTTCGAGTCCATGCTGCAGTACGGCAAAGATTCCAGAAACAACATCATCTGGAAGAATCTTGAGCAAAATACTTTCACTCAGTCTGCCAAGGCTTGCTGGATCACCTGGTTGCTAATCATTGTAACTCCCCTTCCCATTCACATAGCAACTTTTCTGTCCTGGGGCCCCTCCATAGCTAGAGTGAGGCTATAGGCGAACTGGATGAACAGCACCTCATGTTTCACCTGGGTAGCTTACAACTCAACGGTATAAACATTATATTCTCCAATTTTAAGTAAACCATTCCTTCCCCCTCTCTTTTTCCTGTCACCCTGCCCGTCTTTTAACACCACCCACCCCCCCTCCCCACCCCCTCCTTCCATGTCTCCTTCCCTCTATCCCTCTCACTGGTTTTGCATTTCACTCCTTTATTTTAGTTTGGTTTAGAGAGACAGTGTGCGAACAGGCTCTCCGGCCCACTGAGTCCACGCCGACCATCGATCGCCTGTTTCTGTTAGTTCTGTTATCCTACTTTTTGCATCCTACACACTAGAGGCAATTTACAGAGGCCAATTAACCTACAAACCTGCATGTCATTGGAGTGTGGGAGGAAATTGGAGCACCCGGAGAAAAACCATGGGGTCACAGAGAGCATGTACAAACTACGCACAGAAAGCACCTGTAGTCAGGATTGAACCCCAGTCTCTGGTGCTGTGAAACAGAGGCTCCACCACTGCGCCACTATGCCACCCCTTCTCTCCCTTTTGTCTCCTTCCCATCTCCGCACTTCAAAACTCAAAACCTTATTATGAACATCAAAGAGCATTTCCCAAATAACATTGACAAGGATCCATATGATGGTAATAAATGACTTATCTCCATTCGTTAGACGTATCTATCATTCAGAATCTGCTCTTTTACAATCACATGCGCATTATTCCCCAAAACTCTGTTCATATTTGCTTTGTATTCTGCATCAGTTCCAGTTTGTGGTTGTTATTTGTTACAGCAAAATTCCATGAAGATTTAGAATTAATTACAGGAAAAATTCCCAAGAGAGGGGGAAGGAAGGGTTTACTTAAAATTGGAGAATATAATGTTTATACCGTTGAGTTGACTATATTTTATTTTCATGGGAATTATTGCAGGGTAACTTTATCTCAGAATCTGAACTGAGTAGATATAAATGTATAATTCAAGCAAACCAAAATTGCTGCATCTTTATTACTAGATTTTATCCTGTTAGAACACTCACTGCCTGAAGTGTTTCTTTTTCATAACTTCATAAGTTACATGAGCAGAATTAGGCCATTCGGCCCATCAAGTCTACTCCGCCGTTCAATCAATGCTGATCTATCTCTCCCTCTCAACCCCATTCTCCTGCCTTCTCCCCATAACCCTTGACACCTGTACTAATCAAGAATCTGTCAATCTCCACCTTAAAAATATCCATTGACTTGGCCTCCACATTCTTCAGTGGATGTGAATTCCACAGATTCACCACCTTCTGACCAAAGAGTTTGCTATTGTTTTGACCTCCTCTTGTTTCAATGGGTCTCCTGAGAGCGTTAGCCCCTTATGGGATGTTGGTCCACTGCACTCTGCATTTACCTGGGATCTCAGCACAATAACTCTTCAGCATTGTTTATTTTTCTCTGGACATCTCCAATCCATTGCACAATGGACCGCTAGAACTTTAGAGTTATCAATGTAACTAACTCGCAGACTTTGTCCAGCCCTCTGCCTTCCCAGCTTCCCGACCCTCCCATCCCCACCACAAATCAGGCTGTAAAAGGGTCCCAACCTGTAGCATCACCAATCCATCTTCTCCAGAGATGCTACCTGACCTGATGAGTTACTCCAGCACTCTGTGTCTTTTTTCGTAAACCAGCATCTGCGGTTCCTTATTTCCCCATTGCACAATGTGACCAGTTTTCGGTGCAGAAGGAATATTGATGGCAATTTGGATGCCCACAAAGATTGGGCTAAACTTGTCAAATGTTACACCATTTCTTCAAGAGCAAATTTCACTGTATAGCAGTATAATACAAAGCGCTGGATTAACTAAGCAGATCAGGCAGTATCTGTGGAAGGAATGGAAAGGTGATGTTTCGGGTCGGGATCCTTCTTCAGACTGATTGTTCTAGGGGGGAGAATGCTGGAAAAGAGAGATGGGAGCGGGGCAAAGTCTGGCAAGTGATAGGTGGATAGGTGAGGGGGTGCAATTGGCAGATCGGTGGAGTAAGTTAAAAGGCTAAAGATGAACAGGAGTCATAATGGTGACAGGTAAGGAAAGGAGCGAAACGTAAAGAGGGAGGGATGGGATAGTGTGGAGAATGGGGGTGGAATGGGTGGAATAATGAGAAACATTGGTGGGCGCCAGTTTTAGACAATAGACAATAGGTGCAGGAGTAGTCCATCCGGCCCTTCGAGCCAGCACCGCCATTCAATATGATCATGGCTGATCATCCCCAATCAGTACCCCGTTCCTGCCTTCTCCCCATATCCCCTGACTCCGCTATTTTTAAGAGCCCTATCTAGATCTCTTTTGAAAGTTTCCAGAGAACCGGCCTCCACCGTCCTCTGAGGCAGAGAATTCCACAGACTCATAACTCTGTGAGAAAAAGTGTTTCCTCGTCTCCGTTCAAAATGGCTTACCCCTTATTCTTAAACTGTGGCCCCTGGTTCTGGACTCCCCCAACATTGGGAAAAATGTTTCCTGCCTCTAGCGTGTCCAAACCCTTAACAATCTTATATGTTTCAATAAGATCCCCTCTTATCCTTCTAAACTCGAGAGTGTACAAGCCCAGCCGCTCCATTCTCTCAGCATATGACAGTCCCGCCATCCTGGGAATTAACCTTGTAAATCTATGCTGCACTCCCTCAATAGCAAGAATGTTCTTCCTCAAATTAGGAGGTGGGATAATAGGGGTAGACCTTCTCGGTCAGTCAATATTAGTGAGCAGTATATTAAAAAAAATAAAACAGTGACCTGGTGCTCAGAGTCTCCAGTCTATCTCCTTCCAGATGCCCATTATTCTCCTAATCATATCAGAATTTCTCCAAAGAGTGACAGTTTCTTAAGAGTTTCTATCAATTATTTGTGATGATCGGGTTCTGGCTCAATGGTTATTTGCAGCTCTAAGTTCTCAAGAGTTTTGTCTTTAGAACTCTTGAGACAAAATTCATTGCAGGCTTTGTCTCGGACTACTGCCCACTCAGTAGATAGACACAAAATGCTGGAGTAGCTGAACGGGACAGGCAGCATCTCTGGAGAGAAGGAATGGGTGACGTTTCGGGTCGAGACCCTTCTTCAGGCCGACTGACTGTCACTGAGGAGAATTCAAGTGAGCTGAGGTTCAGGGACTGGAGTAAAGACACCATCTTGTAAGACGGTGGCCACCGCGCTAAGATGAAACTGCAAACTGCAAATAGATATTTGTGGTGTTTTTTTTATTAGTAGTATATTCTAAATTAAACATTGTTTTACCACATGGAGCTGTGAGCTCAGTTCTGCATCCAGTTTCATTTTTTTTTGAGGATTGGCCGGTGCCTCATGAACAAGACATGGAAAGTGAGAAACTTAATGGAGGCGTGTGGGAGAGACAAGAGCGGTTGTGGTTAGTCAATCATTACTCATTGACCGCTTTAGGGATTCACCCGCGTTGCCATGGGAATATTGGAACAGATGTCTCCCGTTCATCTTCTCAAAACTGTTGCAGTGCTCAGTGAGATCACGGATGATCTACCACAGAATTCCAATACCTCTTCCCGCTAGGACAGATGTTTGCTGATCTTGTGCAGGAAGGAACTGTAGATGCTGGTTTAAACCGAAGATAGACTCAAAAAGCTGGAGCCGAAACGTCACCCATTCCTTCTGTCCAGAGATGCTGCCTGCCCCGCTGAGTTACTCCAGCTTTTTGGGTCTATCTTCTGTTTGCTGATCTTGCTCTCCCACTCCTGCCCCTTCTTCTTCTTCTTCTTTCGTGTGGCGTGCACAGCCTAAAGTTGTTGGACAACTTGTTCTATTTGATCTTCCGTTTGTGCACGTCGAGTTGATTGCATTAGTCGAAACAGGGCGGACCAGGTGAAGATTGCAATCTTCCACCCCACTCCTGCCCCTACTCTGTGGGGAGAGATATATGGACCTTCTCAGTCTGTCAACACCAGTGATCAGTGAAAAGGCACAACGTGTTGGAATAACTCAACGGGTCAAGCAGCATCTATATTCCTTGCTATGAGAAAGATGTTGTCAAGCTTGAAGGCTCCATTACCAGGATGTTGCCAGGGCTCAAGGATCTAAACTATAGAGAGGGGTTAAGCAGGCTACGGCTGTTATTCCTTGTAGCGCAGGAGGATGAGGTGTGATCGTACAGAGGTAAACATAATCATGAGAGGAATAGATCGGGTAGATGCACAGTCTTTCACCTCGAGGAAGGAAATTGAGAACCATAGGATGTAGGTTTAACTTGAGGTAGGTAGGACATAATAGGAACCTGAAGGGTAACTATTTTACACGAAGGGTGGTGGGTGTGTGGAACGAGCTGCCGGAGGAGGTAGTTGAGGCAGGGACTATTGCAATGTTTAAGAAACATCTAGACAGGTACATGGATGGGATCGGTTTAGAGAGGTACGGACCAACTGCAAGCAGGTTGTACTAGTGTAGATGGGACATGTTGGTCGGTGTAGGCAAGTTGGGCTGAAGGGTCTGTTTCCACGCTGTATGGCTCTATGTCTCATTGAAAACGCAAAGTGCAGGAACTCAGCAGGTCGGGCAGCATTTCTGGATTACATGGTTCAGTGGCATTTCAGGTCAGGACCCTTCTTCATTCAGAGATGTTTTTTTGCTGCTGAGAGCCTACAGTTGTACAATTAAATGACCCTGGTGGTGTTATGTAGCTGTGGGAGTGGGGTGGGGGTGTGGTTAACTCATATGTAAGGAGGGAAGATGCGTGAAATGTGAAGCCGGAGGAAGGAACAGGGGAAAGTGTATAGGGCTGTCAGAATAGTGGGAGAAATGGGGTGCACAATTGGATGGGGCACAGGGAAGCGAGGACTGGGTGCGGTAAAAGGGGGGGGGGGTGTTTATCGAAAATTGGGGAATTTGATGTTCATACTGTTGGGTTGTAACCAACTCGAGCGGAATATGAGGTGCTGTTCCTTCAGTTTTCCTGTGGTTTCACTGTCAATGGAGGAGGCCCAGGCCAGAAGGATCAGTACGGGAATAGGAAGGGGAGTTCACAAGTTCAGGAGGTGATAGGAGCAGAATTAGGCCTTTCAGCCCATAGAGTCATAGTCATAGGGTGATACAGTGTGGAAACAGGACCTTCGGCCTAAATTGTCCTCAGTGTGTGACGGATAGTGCTAGTCTGTGGCGATCGCTGGTTGGCACAGACTCGGTGGGCCGAAGGGCCTGTTTTCACGCTGTATCTCTCCACTAAACGAAACAAAACTAAACTGAGGCTGCCACATACCCAGTTTCAATGACTCAATGATTCAACGATATTTTATTGTCACATGTAACTAGGTGAAATTCTTTACTTTTGCAGACCATCCTGTAAAATCAAACAGCAGACCTCACCCAATCAGTACACAAAAGTTGCAAAAGTTAATCGAATAGTTTTATATTCTCGCAGCGGAGAACCAGGCCTACCGCCGCTACTGGTCACAGGTAACCCCCCCCCCCCGCCGGGTCACCCTTTGGAATAAAATTCATACAAGGTATGGACTGGTGTATACATTGGGTATTATTGTAGGGAGCAGGAGGTATTGAGCTGACAGACGCGTGGTTTCTGGTTGGGAGGAGCACTGCTAGGTGGGCGGGGCTTTCAACTTACAACTTACAACTTACAGCTGACAGCTGGGGTTCCTCCCGACTTCACACAGAAACTCCAGGGCTTTTATCTCAGTGAGTCAAGTGGTCCTTTTAAGGATACATGGCTGGGTTGTGCAGTGCCTGACACAAATGGGTGGAGGACTCTTGGCTGCTAAATTACAAACGTGCTGGACATTGGTTTATATGTACGCAGCCTCCAGTGGAAAGGGAAGGGTGGGATGTTCACTCATTTACAGGTCAGAGCGGAAATTGGCTTGTGTTGTTGTCCTGGCCTCCCACACCTTACCCTCTCTACGTCTTTGACTTTCAGCAGAAGAAATACTTCAGATCATTCTGGTCCAGGACAAGGTTTGATAGCTTGTGGCTACCAGCTGTTTCCCAAGATAAATCTGCTGGATATAACCCAGATTTGCACAGGAGACAATTGTTTATATACCCCAGCAAGTCTAAGTTCAGAGAAAAAATTACAATTACAAAAAAAAATAGACGAAATAGCAATGCTGTCTGTGGCAAAGTGCAAAGGTTTAGATTTAAACTGCGTTAACTCAGTTCTTGGTGCTTTCATAGCTTTCAAAGTTGAAGAATTATGAATACCATATTTCTGAGTTGACCTTATTCCATATTTTTTCTGTGACTTCAGATGCCTTTTGTCTATTTATTTCCCAGGGAGCTGAAAGTTTTTAATGTGTATGAACAGCTTGCAGCAAAATTCCTCTGTCTGAAGAAGGGTCTCGACCTGAAACGTTCCTTATTCCTTCTCTCCAGAGATGCTGCCTGGCCCGCTGAGTTACTCCAGCACTTTGTGTCTATCTTCGGTATAAACCAGCATGTGAGGTTCTTTGTTTTGATATTATGATATTACTAAGTATCACTATTATTACTTGTGGGTTATTAATTATTGTATATTTATATAGAAACATAGAAATTAGGTGCAGGAGTAGGCCATTCGGCCCTTTGAGCCTGCACCGCCATTCAATATGATCATGGCTGATCATCCAACTCAGTATCCCGTACCTGCCTTCTCTCCATACCCTCTGATCCCTTTAGCCACAAGGGCCACATCTAACTCCCTCTTAAATATAGCCAATGAACTGGCCTCAACTACCCTCTGTGGCAGAGAGTTCCAGAGATTCACCACTCTCTGTGTGAAAAAAGTTTTTCTCATCTCGGTTTTTAAAGGATTTCCCCCTTATCCTTAAGCTGTGACCCTTTGTCCTGGACTTCCCCAACATCGGGAACAATCTTCCTGCATCTAGCCTGTCCAACCCCTTAAGAATTTTGTAAGTTTCTATAAGATGTTTGCAGTTGCATTAATGGGCCTGTTAAGCTGCAGCATGTAACAACTTTTTTGTCTTTTGTAAGACAATTAGACACTCATGATTAAAACACAAAATGCTGCAGTAACTCAGCAGGTCAATGGAGGACATGGACAGGCAACAGTTCAGGTTGGTATCCTTCTTCAGCCACATTGTAATAGTGGGGAGAAAGCTGGTAAAGAGGTGGGGGAGGGACAAAGCCTGGCACAAGATAGGTTGATACAGGTGAGGAGAGTTTGAAATGGCAGATGGGTGGACAAAGGCTGGAGATGAAAAGAAGACAAAAGGGTACCTAAAGGAGAGAAAATGCAGACACAGTGTGCTGGAGTAACAGCGGGTCAGGCAGCATCCCTGGAGAACATGGATAGGTGACGATTCGGGTCGGGACCCTTCTTCAGACTGAAAGGAGACAAGGAGACAAAAGGGTGTCAGATGAGGAGAGAAGTGCTTTTTGGGACCAAAATGGTGATTTTTGCATATGGATTCAATGGGCTGTCTTGCACATGCTATACTCACTGACTGATTGTGCTCACGTATTGTGGTAGTCTTGCTGATCTGTATGCAAAAAATAATTCACTGTACCTTGATACACGTGATAATAAAGAAAGCATTGAATCATTGAACAAAGAGACTCAATGCTGAGGTAATTATACAGTCTGTATAAATGCAATGATCACCATTTATTCCCCACTCGAATGGGGACAGGAAGCAGTTAAAAAACACGCACACTTCAAACATATGTCGATCCCAGTGATTGCTGGATGGGTGTCTGCTTGGAAGCTGTTGAGCAAATTTTTCCATCATCTTGCCTTAAGCTGGGCTTACACAGAACCCAGGCACTGCAAACCACTCTGTTCCGATGCTTTCGTGGCTGGAGCAGTTGACGTTCATCCCTGGAATAAATATGGTACAAGTTAAGTTGGTCTCCTAATCAGCCTTTCAGCTGTTGGCATTGTGACACACAGAGCTGGAGCGCTTTTATATGAAGCAAGTAATAAATGGCCAAAACAGCACAATCCCCTCTTGTGACCATTTCTGTACTAACTAACATACTAACTATGTGAATTCTGGCAACCCAATAGCTATACATTTGCTCCTCAATATTGCTCAGAATTAGTGAGATGAAGCACTTATTCCTTTGCTCTGGAATAACTTGGACAGGCTGCGGTGAGATAAAGTATGTGATCTGTCTTTTAAATAACGCCGTCACTGGCTTTGTGTTTACGCCAGCGTTGATGGCCAATGGATGCAGCTTCAAACAGTATTATCACTGCTCTGTTTTCTTTTCCTAGAAGCACAGTACAAAGAAGAGCGTTTAATGGCCTTTACTGTTTATAAGAACGTGAAAAAATATGCTTATGAGGATGTTGCCAAGACTCGACGGCCTGAGCTACAGGGAGTGGTTGAGCAGGCTCGGATTTTATTCCTTGGAGTGCAGGAGGGTGAAGGGGTTGTACAAAATTATGATGGGAATAGATAGGGTGAATGCAGAAAGTTATTTTCCCATGGTAAGGCAATTAAGAATTCTAGGTTTACGATGAGTGCAGAAACTTTTGACTTTTGTTTATATATTTCCACTGGAGCATCGGAGGCTGAGGAGAAACCTCGTAGAAGTATATTCGCTTATGGGAAGGCATGGATAGGGTAAATCATCAGAATCTTTTTTTTCCCCAGGATGGCAATGTTAAATACTAGGTTATAGGTGAGAGGGGCAAAAATGTAAAATAGATAAGTTTTTACACAGAGAGTGGCCAGGTGTTTGGAATAACTGTCAGGGAGGTGGCAGAAACAGATATGTCAGCAATATTTAAGAGGAATTTGGCCAAACACATGAACAGATGGGGGAATAAAGGCTGATGGTGCAAGTGCAGGCAAATGGGATGATCTCAATTTGACATCATAGTCGGGGAAGGTATGATGGGCTGAAGGGACTGTTCCTATGCTGTACTGTACCATGTTCTATGCAGTAGCATTAGTTGCAAGCTCATACCCTTGACATTTTAAACTGCCAGAGTTTAGATAATTTAAAGAGGTGACCATTGTATAACTTCAAAGTAATGCACAAAAGTGACTCATGTGTTAAATGTAATCTACTTTGCATTTGAAATTTGAGTCAATTTCTGAGGAATGATTTACAAGTCATTAACTTTGCTCCACAATGCTGAGTTCAACACCCGGCACATCCCAATTTTACTTCCAAGTTTTGTCCTTGTTGTTCCTATTTCCTTCTGAAGCCTCCTTTAGGGCTGCATCAAATCTGAAGAGGATAGGATAATAAATATGTTGATATTAGCGGCAAAGAATATCGTCCCTGTCGAACAGGACAGCTGTGTGTCACAGAGTAGGTGGGACAGGGGGAGTTCTGTGATAGATGCCAGAGAGAGGAACAGGTTCTTGGAGATTGGAGTTCAAGGAACTAAACTAATGGTTGCTGATCCGTGGTAAAATGCAGAGATATTTGTCTTCTGGTTGTCTTTCTATTTGCTTACTCCTGTCGACTGTTGAATCTGGCATTCGTCCACACTAAATCCCTCACCAGCTTGTTAAATGTTTCCTTTAAAAGCTTGAGGGGCCGATTTGAACGGCTTCAGAGAACAAAGATTCTTTATTTCCCGAGACATCTTCTAGCATGAAACAAAATGTCTGTATTTCTTTGAAGGGTAATTTTTAGCCTTAAAATGTGAAGTGTTAAATCCAGTCTCTTGCCCAGTGTAGGTGAATCGTGGACTATAACCATATAACCATATAACAATTACAGCACGGAAACAGGCCATCTCGGCCCTACAAGTCCGTGCCGAACAACTTTTTTCCCTTAGTCCCACCTGCCTGCACTCATACCATCACCCTCCATTCCCTTCTCATCCATATGCCTATCCAATTTATTTTTAAATGATACCAACGAACCTGCCGCCACCACTTCCACTGGAAGCTCATTCCACACCGCTACCACTCACTGAGTAAAGAAGTTCCCCCTCATGTTACCCCTAAACTTCTGTCCCTTAATTCTGAAGTCATGTCCTAGTGGACATAGTGGACATTGTTGATGTTATTGTGTTTCAGAGTTTGTAAAGCTACAAAGAAAGTTAAGAATTGTACTGAAGATGGACACAAAAAACCTGGAGTAACTCAGCGGGTTAGGCAGCATCTCTGGAGAAAAGGAATAGGTGATGTTTCGGGTCGAGACCCTTCTTCAGACTGAGAGAGTAGGGTTGTTGTACCGCTGCTGACAAATTCATTTCACTGCACTTTATGTGCAAGTGACGAATAAAACTTGACTTGACTTGACTTGAGAGTCAGTGGAAAGGGAAACGAGAGATGTAGACGGCAATGTAGAGAGATATAGGAACAAATGAATGAAGGATATGCAAAAAAGTAATTATGATAAAGATGGAGAGAGAGGGAATGCAAGGGTTACTTGAAGTTAGAGAAATCAATATTCTATTGTTGCATAGCCACTACATGTAACAATTGAACACTCTTGACTCATGGGATTTGAGTTCACACCTACCTATAGATCAGGTACAGATCGTCGACTGTCTGGAGTTGGTTTTACTTGTTGCCACTTCAGTTATTTAAGGGCCTGTCCCATTTACCCGATTTTTTTGGCCGCTTGCCGGCACCCATCATAGTCGCAGAAGGTCGCCGAATATTTTCAACATGTTGAAAATCCAACCGTGACCAGACTCTTTGGGCGACTAGTCATCACCAAACAGGCGTCACGTGTCGACATGTCGTGGAGTATCACCATCACTGACTTCTGCCTTTGCATTAATTCACAGTCGCTTCCAAGCTTCCCACCTTGACCTGAATCTGGTTCCTTGCTTTTAATCTTTCCTTATCAGCCGTCTCCTGTAGTTCAGCTGTCTGTGTGGTCCCCCTGTTGACTCTTCCTCACTTCTGCTTTCCATTTCAGTGCAGTTGTGACAAGCACTGATTTATATTTCTTGGCTGCTGGCTATTTGACTTGCTACTGCCGAAGGTACAGCTCGCTTACTGTTAGCTGTCTATTTTCCTTGCGGGAGCACCAGTTGTTTAGCAACCTTACAAGACGATGTCTTTGTAGGACTTTGCTACCTCAGTACGGCCAGTTTCCTGCTTGGATTCTCCTCTACCACTCCAGTATGTTTTCAATGAGCCCTCAGTTTCTCCAAAACCTTTAAAAACATCTATCTTTGTTGATCTGGTTACTGCATCACCAGCCCTTTTCTTCTTAAAAAAATCTAAAACAGAGGAAGAATATCATGGACATAGGCACATCACTATAGACTTAAGGTAAGAGGGGAGAGTCAACCCAAGGGGAGGTTTTTTTTACTCAGAGGGCAGCCTGTACCTGGAATGAACTGCCAGAGGAAACTATAGGTGGATATTATTATGACTTTCAAAAGGTATTTGGACAGATATATGGTTCGGAGGGTTTTGGAGCGATATGGGCCAAATCTGGGCAAATGCACCTCGCTCAGTTTGTACGTTCTCCCCATGACCGTGTGGGTTTTCTCCGAGATCTTCGGTTTCCTCCCATACTCCGAAGACGTACAGATTTGTAGGTAAATTGGCTTGGTATAAAGTTTTAAAAAACGTCCCTAGTGTGTGTTAATGTGCGGGGATCGCTGGTCGGCGCGGACTCAGTGGACAGAGGGCCTGTTTCCGCGATGTAGCTCTAAAGCTACAAAAACTAAAAATTAAAGCTTGCATCCCCAGTGAAGACAGCTGAGTCATTGTGTTGCAACAACCAACAATCAATATCAAACTCCGGTCCGGTCCAACGGTGATGTGCGGTTGTAAGGACATAAGGTCATGTGATAGGAGCAGAATTAGGCCATTCGGCCCATCAAGTCTACACCGCCATTCAATCCTGGCTGATCTATCTCTCCCTCCCAACCCCATTTTCCTGCCTTCTCCCCATAACCTCTGACACCTGTGCTAATCAAGAATCTATCTATCTCTGCCTTAAAAAATATCCACTGACGGCCTCCTCAGGCATATGTGGCAATGAATTCCACAGATTCACCACCCCCTGACTAAAGACATTTCTCCTCATCTCCTTCCTAATAGAACGTGAGAGAACTTGGGGCATGTTAATGTTGTAAGATGCATCTGGGATCCTGGGGAGGCAGGCTGTGCTTTGTAAAGCTCTGACCTTAGCATTGCATTGTAAGTGTGCGACACAGGCCCATTGGATCCTAAGTGCAGTGCTGGCAAACTACTTTGTCAAAGTGACGCACTCTGTGTCAACTCTGCTGCCAATGGCTGGAGCAATTTTTATTCTTTGGCTCTCTACGTAGACTGAAACCATATTTTCCCCTGTAGCAAAATAAAGATGAAGGGCAGGCATAATTAATGAACTTTTCTATTTTCATTTTTGCTCTGGGCCCTGCTTCAAGGAGATGGAAAAATGCTTGTTTGATATTTATTAATAGTTTCAGGGCAGGGAGTGGAGCTGCTGTCTCACAGCAACAATGATCAACCCCGAACTCTGATGCTGCCTGTGTGGAGTCTGCATATTCTCTCTGCACCTGTAGGGGGTTTCCTTTAGTTCCCCAGTTTCCTCCTTAATTGACTAATTAAACTCTAGATTTTGGTCTGCATTTTATAATGTCACTAACCAATGGCATTTTTATTTTGTGCTCTAAATGCCACTACTTCCTCTGCCCAACCCATACTTGAATCTTGCAGAGAGTGGCCTACCTATTCTTAAACAGTTTCAGTAAATGAAAGATTTTTTAATGAGAACAAAAACTATAAATATTTTCTCATTAATTTTAATTCAAAATGTTCTCTGTTGATATATGACAGAATGGCCACATTAAAATGTTTAGCGCATTTAAATGACATTTTCCAGAACTTGCTAGTTTACCGGCACCATTAACTTCTTAATAAAAAATAGATGACCACAGAACGAAATATGGTTAATTAATGATTAAAAATAAGTTAGCATAGGACATATTAAAACAAGAATCTTCATGCCATTTATTTCACTGCTTAAGATTCAAGAGCCAAGGGTTAAAAGTGTCTAATTATTCCATGTACTGACAACGAAACAATGAAATTCTAACGAAGTAGCTTAAGAGGGTTGTAAACATAATGTACACAGACAAAATAATTAACAAAAAATCAATAAATTAATAATTCCTGCCCTCCATTGATGAACTGTGCACGGCAAGGGCCAGCAAGCGAGCGGCCAAGATCATCTCTGACCCCTCTCACCCTGGCTACAAACTCTTTGAATCACTTCCCTCTGGAAGGCGACTCCGGACTGTCAAAGCTGCCGCAGCCAGACATAAAAACAGTTTTTATCCACGAGTAGTTGCTCTACTCAACAGCCAAAAATTTTAGCCACCCTTTGATCTGGTATTTTGTTGGTTCACATGCTTGATCAATGGTGTTTTATCATTAATGTTTTATTATTGTTAATGTTTCTTGTTTTCTGAGTCATTCGTAACTGTCACTGTATGTCATGTTGTTACTTGTGGGCGGAGCACCAAGGCAAATTCCTTGTATGTGAATACTTGGCCAATAAACTTACTTACTTACTTACTTACTTATTACTATACTAGTATACTAGAGCAAAATACTATCTCTCTTACTAATATTAATATACTGCACAACACTAGTGCAAAAAAATCCCCAAATCTTTAGTGCAACCAAAGAAAGTCCATAGAAGTTGATTGAGCAGAATGGAACTGCAGATGCTGGTTTATACCGAAGATAGACACAAAATGGTGGAGTAACTCAGTGTGTCAGGCAGCGTCTCTGGACAGAAGGATGGTCGGTAGAAGTGTGTCGAACTGAAATGTCAACTATTCTTTTTCTCTAGAGACGCTGCCTGACCCGATGAGTTACTCCAGCATTTTGTGTCTACCTTCCATAGAAGTTCATTGTTGAGGTCAATGTACAGTGTTCAAGAGCATTGTTGCTTGTTGGGAAGAAATAGTTTTGGAACTTATTTTCAATTTTCAGGAATTTGGTCACAGTTTTCAGACTTCTGTACCTTCTTCCCAATGGTAGGATTGAAATAAGAGCATGGCCAGGGTGGTATGTGTCTTTCATGATACTGGTGACATTTTAAAGGCAGCGCCTCTTATAGATCCCTTCAATGGTGGGAAGGTCACTAACTGTGATGGACGGGTAGTGTCGACAACTCTGTAATTTCCATTGTTCCTGGGCGTTCTGGTCGACAATCGTTCATGTGATTGAAGGTGCATCTAACTCGATTTAATAGCAAATGACTGTCATAAGACCATATCTCATAGGAGCAGCATTAGGCCATTCGGCCCATTGCATCTGTTCCACCATTTGATCATGGCTGATCTATTTTTCCCTCTCTACCTCATTCTCCTGCCTTCTCCCATAACCTTTGATGCTCTTACTAATCAAGAACTTAACAATCTCCATTTTAAAAATACCCAATGTCTTGGTCTCCACAGCTGTCCCGGCAATGAATTTCACAAATTCACCCTCATCTCCATTCTAAAGGTACGTCCTTTTATTCTGAGGCTGTGCTCTCTGGTCTTAGACTCTTCCATTATATGTTCATGTGTGTAAGTTATTGGAGCAAGAATTAGGTCATTTGACCCATCAAGTCTGCCCTTTCCTTCTCAACCCCATTCTCCTGCCTTCTACCTATAACCCCTGACACCCGTACTAATCAAGAATTTGTAGAAGGATCTCGACCCGAAACGTCGCCTATTCCTTCTCTCCATAGATGCTGCCTCACCCGCTGAGTTTCTCCAGCATTTTTTGTCTACTAAGAATTTGTCCATCAGCGCCTTAAAAATACCCAATGACTTGGTCTCTGCAGCCATCTGTGGCAATGAAATCCACAGATTTGACTAAAGAAATTCCTCCTAGACACCTTTCTAAAGGTACGTCCTTTTATTCTGATGCTATGGTCTCTGGTCCTAGACTCGCCTGCCAGTGGAAAAATCCTCTCCACATACTGGAAAGATCCTTTCACGTCCACTCTATCTAGGTCTGTTTAAGGCATGGCCATTACTCAAGGACTGACTTACCCAAGCATCAAGTGTGTCAGTCATTGAAGGGTTTCTGGTGCAGCCTGTTTCTAACTGCTCCAGGATGTTACTTCTCCACTAGGTTTCGTGCAGGCATCTAATATTATGTCAAAATCTGTGGTAGCAAAGATTACTCCCATATGCTTTAGAAGCATCATCGCTTCACCACTGACTCTGGTAATGCTTTATGTGTGAAAAAAATCTTAATTATTAAACAGTTGGGACTAAATCATCTGCGAAATGACATTGCCAAATGATGCCAAGATTATGGATGAGGAAGATTAAGAGATATTGGATTTATTGGAGATCTTTTCAATGTAAAGTATCAGCCGATTAACTTTTTTTTAAGGTTTTTGGAACAACTTTATCTTCTCGACAGCAGATTTTTTTGTTGTTGTAACGGACAGATCCACACCTGTTATTAATCAGGGGCCCCAAAGATGTCAAATTTACTGCATTTCTATTGAGGCAGATGTTTGCGGAGTTCCACGGAGTTTGATCACCAGGGAAATGGGATGAAGTTGCTGAGACTGCATCTGCAATGTTCAGAATGCTGACCACCTTTGTACATTTGCAAGTGTTGAATCTGTGGAATTCACTGCCACAGGAGGCTGTGAAGGCCAAGTCCATGGATATTTTTAAGGCAGAGATAGATAGATTCTTGATTAGCATGGGTGTCAGTGGTTATGGGGAGGAGAATGGGGTTAGGATGGAGAGGTAGGTCAGACATGATTGAATGGCGGGGTAGACTTTTTTTCGCTTTAGTCTTTATTGCTTTTATGCATACACAAATAAAACACAAATATAACAACGATACATTCAACAATGCAGTGAAACGTACAACAGTGCAGCCGGGGATTCAGTTTACAATTAAAGATGCAGTATACAGAACTATTTTCTTATTAAAACATTTTCCAATAACTTACATTTTTGTCAATAAATTTATACAGTGTTGATGTCTTTATTTCTATACCTACTCCATTTTTCCCATTTTCTGTTAAACTCGTCTTCTTTCACTCTTAGAGAATATGTCATTTTCTCCAACACAAATATTTCCTGGTGGAGTAGACTTGATGGGCTGACTGGCCTAATTCTGCTTCTATCACGGTGGTGCAGCGGTAGAGTTGCTCCCTTACAGTGCTTGCAGCATGGGAGACCCAGGTTCGGTCCCGACTCCTGGTGCTGTCTGGACGGAGTTTGTACGTTCTCCCCGTGACCGCATGGATTTTCTCCGAGATCTTTGGATTCCCCCACGCTCCAAAGACGTACAGGAATGTAGGTCAATTGGCTTGGTATAAATGTAAATGATCCCTGGTGTGTGTAAGATAGTGTTAGTATGCGGGGATTGCTGGTCAGTGCAGCCTATTTCCGCGCTGTATCTCTAAACTAAACTAAATCACATGAACATGAACCTATAAACCAAATAGACCATGAACTCTTTAGAAACGTGACAGGAAAGCATAGCATTTCAGAATTACATTAACATCAAATACATAAAGCTCCGATACAGATGCATCCCACATTTAAAGGTGGTGGCCTGTTATTAAGAATTGACATCAAAAATCACTGGAGCACATCTTCTGCTAATATCTATCCATCCGTTCAATGCAAGCTTCTGCAGACTCATATTTTTGCACACTGAACATGCCCATTTTAGCTCCTACAAATAGAGTTTTCCTATTGAAATGAATAACAAAGTTCAGCTGCTGAAAAAAGCCTTTTTTATTTGGAATAAGTTTTAGAGATACAGCGCGGAAACAGGCTCTTCGGCCCAGCGTTTATACTGACCTGCGATTACCTGTACACTAGTTCTGTCCTACACACTAGCGACAATTCAAAGAAGCCAATTAACCTACAAGCCCGTACGTCTTGAGAAACTGGAGCACCCGGAGAAACCCCATGCCATCTTAGGGAGAACGTACATACTTTGTACTGACAGAAACCCATTGCCAGGATTGAACCCAGGTCTCTGGCGCTGTGAGGCGGCAACTCTACCGTTGTGCCACTATGCCACCAGTGATTCCAAAAAATTCTGAAAATACTCGGCATATCAGGCATCATCTGTGAAAAGAGAATTAGTTATGAAACCTTTTGTTGGCACTCCAACTTGTACTGTTAAATCTGTTTCTCTTTCCACATATGCTGCCCGACTTGTTGTGAGTTTCCAGTATTTTTTGTTTCTTATTTTCAATTTTTATTTCACACCTTTCTTCAGACATTTTGGTCGGGACTTTGAGCCTAAAGAAGGATGCTGACTTTAAACGTTATCTGTCTATTCCCTCCACAGATGCTGCCTGACCCGCTGAGTGACATGACGCAGCTAGTAGTGCTGCTGCCGCACAGGGCCAAAGACCCGGGATCGATCCTGACCTCGGCTGCTGTCTGTGTGAAGTTTGCACGTTCTCCCTGTAGGTTTCCAACAGGTTTCCTTCCACATCACAAAGACATGTGGGTTTGTAGGTTAAATTGTCCTGCAAACTGCCCCTAATGTGTAGGGAGTGCATGAGAAAGTAGAATAGCACAGAACTAACGTGAGCGGGTGATCGATGGTCAGCGCTGGCTTGGTGGGCCAAAGTGCCAGTTTCTGTGCTGTAATTCTAAACTAAACGATTCCACCGTTTTGCTTTTTGCTCAAGATTCCAGCATCTGCCATTTCTTGCACCTCCACAATAGTCATAAGGATCCCTCTACCTTTTAATTGAAATGAACGCAATAGAGTTCTGCTTTGGGTAACTGAAATATGTGCACAGGGAGAAATAAGTTTTTTTTCATTGAACATCAATGGATTGCTTGTGGAATGTGCATTCTAACTTGCAATCCTTGATAATTTAGCAATGGGAAGGAGAAATTAACAACTGTCTTGAAAAAACATCCAGGGTCAAAGGTTAAGGGCTAAAGTAATCAAGACAGTGCCTCCGTTGACAGAGTCAAAGGATAAAGGTCAGACGTTAATGTCAGTGATTTTAGTAGCTAAATACATTCACACATCAATCCGCAGCTGCTATTTCAAACAAAACAATTAGCCTATTTATTTTACATTAAGCCTAAAGCAGGTTCCACTCTGAAGTCATAGGTCATAGGGATCGGAGTAGAATTAGGTCATTTGGCCCATCAAGTCAACTCCGCCATTCAATCATGGCTGATCTATCCCTCCCTCCTAACCCCATTCTCCTGCCTTCTCCCCATAACCTTGACTAATCAAGGACCTATCTATCTCTGCCCTAAAAATATCCACTGACTTGGACTCCTCAGCCTTCAACAGGCCTACCAAGGTTTCCAGTGTGTAACTCTTGGCGCTCCCAATCCCCCCCCCCCCCCCCCCCCCCCCCCCAACCTCTCTCTACCTTCCTTCTACCCAAGATTCCCTCAGTCTCCCTAAGTCACTTGGGACCAATCCTCAGCTTGGGTCCCAAGCATTTTAAGCAGAAGTAAATATTAGCCCCAAAAGAATCATCAGAGTGAGCAAACGTCTGTGCAGCCTAATTTTCTAGAAACCTTTCTTAGAAACCTTGAGGCGACACAGTGGAGCAGCTGTAGAGTTGCTGCCTCACAGTGCCAGAGACCCAGGTTCAATCCTGACTGTGGGTGCTGTCTGTATGGAGTTTACACCTTCTCCCAGTGACCTTGAGGGTTTTCTCCGGTTGCTCCGGTTTCCCTCCACACTCCAAAGACGTCCAGGTTTGTAGTTTAATTAGCTTCGGTAAAATTGTCAAGTGTAAATTGTTCCTAGTGTGTAGGATAGTGCAAGTGTACGGGGTGATCATAGGTCGGCGCGGAGTCAGTGGGCCGAAGTGCTTGCTTCCGCGCTGAATCACTAAAGTCTAAGGTTTCAACTTGGGGTTTCAGAATACATCATGGAGCTGTGCAGAACGGAAGCAGACCCTTCGACCCACCTTGTCCATGCTGACCAAGTTGGCACATTGGGTTACTCTCATTTGCCTGCGATTGACCCATGGAGCTCTAAACACTTCCAGTCTATACAATCTGTCCAAATCTATCTATCTATATACTATTAAAACTCTCGTGCCATCCGACCGCCTGCCGTCCAGCTGCCTTTCTGCCTTTTGATTTGTTGACTTTCTGCCTTTTGATTTGTTGACGGCTGCTCCTTCCTATCAGCTTCCAACACACTTCGAAACAAACTTGCAAGACAGGAACACTCTGAACCTTTCACTGCTGCAGCAGGCAGGGGAGGTGCAATTGGATTTTTTTTTTAAATCCACTGCTGAGGGAGGCAGGGGAGTGCTGGAATCTTACATTTGGGAACGGCTTCAGTTCCATTGGAGGAATATTGGGTTGGGGGATCACACCATTGGGGGAGCAGACCCAACGGGTCTGCACTTGGTCTAGTATCTTTTAAAAGTCAAAATTGTAGCTGCTTCTATACATTCCGGTGGCAGCTCATTGCAGATATGGACTACTCACTGAGTGAAAAGAGAACCCTCTTAAATCTCTCTCCCTCTCACCTTAAGCCTATTCCCTCTAGTTTTAGAATCTTCTACCCTGTGAGCGTAAATAAAAGCTGTTCAGCAAACAATAGCCTTGGCGCAATGATCCATTTCATTCCGAAATATTTTATTATTTAGTGTATTTAACTCAAACTTCACTTTATCCATGTGTCGGAAGGAACTGCAGATGCTGGTTTACACCGAAGATGGACACAAAATGGTGGAAAAACAGCAGGTCAGGCAGCGTCTCTGGAGAAAAGGAATAGATGATGTTTCGGGTCGAGACCCTTCTTCAGAGTCCGAATCTTCCTTTTCTGCAGAGATGCTGCCTGGCCCACATTGTTACTTCAGCATTTTGTGTCTATCTACACTTTATCCATGGTAGGTTTTCCAGATCATTTGAAAGTATCTTACAGCATTTTTTCTTGAGGAGAATTATACTCCTCTCCGAACTGCTCTTGCATGTCTTCTGCATGGCTGGTTAAAATAACTGCTGTTTTACTTACTGTGGGAAGGGGGGGAAGGGTGTAGAAAATGGATGTGCGTGATTATCAAGATTTTTTGAACTAAGCTACGAAGGATGTAGGTCCCTGAGAATGTTTCTATGTTGTGGTTTTCTCTACAACTCCTGAGGTGTCAGCCAAGCAGTCACTCGGAAGTGTGAACCATTGCTCAAGGAAATCTAATGTTTCTCACTCCTAATGACAGGAAATGCCTTGTTGGGACGATATGCCACAGGTCTGACCACAACACATGTGGGAGGGGTGTTCCGTTAGCCCACTGCTCCACTGGGCTCAGCTAGAACTGTGAGGAAAACCTCTACAACCACAGGCTGCATCAGGGCCCACGTGTTGGTGGCCTTCCACAAGCGGCGAGCCCACTGAGTGGCTCATCCATCCGTTCCTGTCACCGCACCAAGGAGGCCAACACTGTCATAAGTCAGGTTAGCCTGCTAAGCTGGGGCAGTGAAATATCAAGAGGCTCTGTCATGGGAAAGTAACAATATCACATGAGTTCGGTGCTATTAAGAGAAGTGCTTTGACCTTTAGTGACACTTTTCATAGCCCAGTGGAAATAAAACTGTGGGAATGATCAATGTGAACCATTCCACAAGCAAATCCCCAGCCCAGAATTGTGAGTACTGATTCTCCGTGTACACAAATCCTTCTTATAGGACTTTAGAAATTTTCTTCTCCAGAAAAACACACAAAGCATTGAAAGAGCCCGTGCAAGGTTAAGAGACTTTAGACTTTAGACTATAGAGTTACAACACGGAAACAAGCCCTTCGGCCCACCGAGTCCGCGCCGACACTAACACTAGCCTACACACTAGGGACAATTTACAATTTATTTTACATAAGCCGATTAACCTGCAAATGAGTACGTCTTTGAAGTGTGGGAGGAAACCGGAGCACCTGGAGAAAACCCACATGGTCACAGGGAGAAGGTACAAACTTCGTATAGACAGCACCCGTAGTCAGGATCTAATCCGGGTCACTGGCGCAGTAAGGCCGCAACTCTACCGCTGCGCCATCGTGCTGCCCCAAGAACCTGAAACACTTTGGGAAAGACGTGTGGGTTTGTAGGTTAATTGCCCATGGTGTGTAGGGAACGGATGAGAAAGTGGGATAACATGGAGCTAGTATGAACGGGTGATCGAGGGTCAGCATGGACCTGATGGGTCGAAGGGACTGTTTCCATGCAGAACTAAAGTAATCTAAGCTAAACTTTATTCATTGTTACCAAAGCTAATCCATTTATGGCAGCAAAGTGCACAGTAGTTTTTATTTTTGTGGATTGTAAGAAATGAATTATTTGGTTTCTATTTTGAGCAAAAGATGTTGCTTTTGGATTTTCCGATGATATAATGCGTTCTTTGTCTCATGTGTAAACAAGTACACGCAATGAGTAAAGCAGTCGTGATCCAATCCAAAATGAAATCGGTATCGAGCCAATGTTTGGGTCAAAACTGATCATACATGTAAAATGACAACCCAAATAAACATATATTTACACCAGTGCCGATTCACTGCACGACTCCCAAACCACAATGAGTGAAGCCCAGATGTAGTCTTGGGTGACTGGCCCTGCCAAGTTTATGTGGGTTTGACTTTTCATCCTATTATTGCAACAAACATCCCATTGCTCTGAAACCCATATCCCTCAGATTGCATCTCAACCGCCCATTAATCTTACATTAATCCTATTTCTCATTCTCGCTATATTTTCATTTTCTACCCTAGTTTCAACCGCTCGCTCATTCACCAGGGGTAATCTACAGTGACCAACCTGCACGTCTTTAGATGTGGGAGGAAACCAAAGCAACCAGAGAAAATACACGCGCTCAAATGATATCTGTTTAGTTGAGACCCTACTAATTTGGTTCCACAAGAGTCATAGTCATAGAGTCAAATAGCAGAGAAACAGGCTCTTTGGCCCATGCCTTCCAAGGAGTCCCACCTGCTACTGTTTGTTTTTTAAATATTGTCTTTTAAATGCTGTTATAGCACCTGCCTTAACTACCTCTGCTGATAGCTCGTTCCATATACCCACCACAATCTACGTGAAAAGGTTGCTCCTTATGTTCCTAATAAATCTTTCTCCTTTCACCTTAAACTTATGTCCTTTGGTTCTTGATTCTAATTCACAGAGAGATGTGGATCAGCGAATGGGACTACCTTGGGGCATCTTGGTTGGCATGGATGCGTTGAGCCTAAGAGCCTGTTCCCATGCTATATGACATTATGAAAGGTCTCAATCCAGGGATACTGCCTGACCTGCTGAGGTCCTCCAGCAGTTCTTCTTTAATTTTCTGCAGGTTCCAGGATCTGCATTCTCTTTGGCGTTCTCAATTTATTTTGTATCGGTGTGGCTGGGATCAGAATAAACCAGGGCAGCACAGTGCAGTAGAATTACAGCCTTATAGCGCCAGAGACCCAGGTTCGATCCTGACTATGGGTGCTGTCTGTATGGAGTTTGTACATTCTCACTGTAACTGTGAATGTTTTCTCTAAGTTTTCTCCAGTTTCCTCCCTCAATTCAAAAGACATGCAGATTTATTGGTAAATTGGCTTCTGTAAATTGTCCCTAAGGTAGGTTAGAACTGGTTTACGGTGATCATTGGTTGTCACCGACTCGGCGGGCTGCAGGGTCTGTTTCCACACTGTGGCCCGAAGGTCAGAATCAATAATGTGATTTTTTTTAGTCTGTGTAACCCAACATCTATCATTGAGATCTATTCACTGGATTCTCAAGGAGTAATGTTCAGTTGTAACAGTTACTTTTTGCTATGTTTGGATGTTTTAACATTCCATCATACATTGTTTTTAATAAACTACCCAGGCATTTAGTAAGTAAGTAAGTAAGTTTTATTTATATAGTACGTTTTAAGTCAACTTGCATTGACACCAAAGTGCTTTACATAAATTAAATAATAAGTTTCCATACAAACCATAGAAAAAGGTTAAAAATAAAGAAAGAAAGAAAATGGACACAACACATTATAGAGTTCAACACAAACATCCCCCCACAACAGAATCAAAAATGTCCACTGTGCGGAAAGGCAACAGAAAGTTAAGTCCTCTTCCTCTGAAACACCCGAGGTCGGGGCCCATTTGTGGCCTTGCAGCCAGTCCGATGATTTTCAGGGCCCTCTTGCCGTGAAGATGGAACTCTGGCGTCGGGTGAAACAATTCCTCAAGCGGCTTGGAAAGTCTGGAGCGGCTGCCTCCTCCCCGGAGACCGGAGACCGGGGCACTCGTAGCCTTCAGGCCGCGCCGGTTGGAGCTCCGACCCCGGCGAACTCGATCCCAGGCTCCGCGGCGCTCCAAATCCAGCGCCGCCCGGGGCCGGACGCCCGCAGCCACAGCTCCGCGATGTTGGGGGTCAGCGGCCACAGCGCTCCGGAGCTTACCGCACGGCGACCTGGCAAGGCATCGCCCGCTCCGTGGCTCCGCTCCGTGATGGTGTCCTTGCACTGTGCCGCTGCCGAAGCTGTAGTCCCGGCCGGTCCCGACAGGAAACGCCGCTCCATTCTCGATGGTAGGCCGCGAGGACGGGGCGAAGAAGCAGCTCGGAGGGATGCTGCCTCTCCGACCAGGTAGGTGACTAAGAATTAAAGTTTCCCCCTTCCCCACCCCCACCCACCACATAAAAGACCTCCACTAACATTTTGGACAGGACTTAAAATAAAAAAAAGGTGAAGAGACGGACTGCGGGCAGGCTGCCATACACAGACGGCGCCCATTCCCGCACATCCGCCGTCTTTTTACAGTATCACACTGACTCTTGTATCCTTTACCCAATGATTGGACTTGTGCCTGGACCCAGTGTCAATCAGCTGGGGTTTAAGTACAGCAGGGTGTGTGGACTAAGCTTGGCTTTAAGTTAAAGTGACCACAATCTGTCAATCTCTGAGCTGGATTTCAACTTTCAGATGAAATATGCCCTTCCATACATCGACAAAGCACAAATTGTGAGGATGAGGCAAATCTTGGATTTCACAGCCACTTTCAAATTAACTTGTATGGCACGGTGGTGCAGCAGTAGAGTTGCTGCCTTACAGCGCCATAGACCCAGGTTCGATCCTGACTATGGGTGCTGTCCGTACAGAGTTTGTACGTTCTCCCAGTGACCTGCGTGGGTTTCCTCCGAGGTCTTCGATTTCTTCCCACACTCCAAAGACCTACAGGTTTGTCAGTTAATTGGCTTGATATAAATGTAAAATCATCCCTAGGGTAGTGTTAATGTATGGGGATCGCTGGTCGGTGTGGACTCGATGGGCCGAAGGGCCTATTTCCATGCTGTAACTCTACACTAAACGAAACTGAACTGAACCAAACCTGTACATCATGAAGCAGATGAGAAGAGACGCAAGATTAATTTCACAGTACATTTTATTGACATTGGTCAAAATAACATCAGGTGGTGTTGTAGCTCGGACATGCCCTGCTGCTTCCCGTCTTTCCTGCCCTGTGATTTCATGTGGCAGGTTTCAATATTACTCAATATTATTTTAATAATCAAAAAATCACAAATATCAGAAATGGCTCCAGATCACAGCAGAGCCACATTATAACAGTTGTCGTTTTATTGTTCCAGCTGTTTTTTTTGTAAAACACAGTCCAGATGTGTTTTATAATATGTTGTCTAATTTGTCCTTTGCAGAAAATAAGAAAGATGAATCTTTACAGAGTTGATCGTGCAAGAAGCCATTTCGTTTACGAGGGTTATCGGCGATCTGTTCAATATGAAGCCTGCTGCATGCAACCCCTTCAGAGAACAATTGATAAAAAATCACGGATTCCAACAAACTTGACACAGCAGTCTAATCGGTGTTTATTTAGAAAGGGCAAAAGCAGGTTTCCGTGACACAACTGGAATAACGAGCTTATCTCAGTTGTCCTGCAGTCAAACTGTCTGCAGGACACACATGTGGAAAATAAACTTGAAGGGCTGTTGCACTGAAATAAACAGCAAAGGATGGATCTGCACGCAAAACAAAAATCAAAAGCTGAAAAGTCATGACAGCTCCCAGACGTACAGGCTTGTAGGCTAATTGGCTTTGGTAAAATTACAAATTGTCCCTAGAGTGTGTAGGCTAGTGTTAGTGCGCGGGGATCGCTGGTCGGTGCAGACTCGGTGGGTCGAAGGGCCTGTTCCAGCACTGTATCTCTCTAACCTAAACTAAACTAAACTAAACTAAGGTAAATACAGGGTGTACACACAAAATTAAAACATACTACTTCAATTCCACTTCATCCACCTTTCTGAAAGCAAAGGATTCTGCTTGAATCACTAGTCCTGGTTTGTTTGGCTTGCATGGGCATTTATTTAATTCGCTTCAGATTCACGGCTGTTCCAGGTTAAGACGTAAACTTTAGCTGAATTTTAGCTTTTTGATTTTGCTTATTCTTCGACTTACACGGCAGGGATCAGGTTAAAGCTCTTTCTCAGGTATGAGTACGTCATTGTGGTTTCTGGGCAGCATAGTAGTGCTTAATTGTCATCTGTACCAACAATGGAACAGTGAAAATCTTACTTGCAGCAGAATAACAGGCCAGTGAACACGGAGATAACATAATAAACAAAACAAAATCCAATAAATAAAGAAAACAATGCTATTGCAAAATGCCTGAGGTCCTTAGTGTGACTAATAGTGGAGATATAGAGTAATACAACGTGGAAACAGGCTCTTCGGCCCAACTTGCCCGCACCGGCTAACATGCCCCAGCTATACCAGTCCCACCTTCCCGTGTTTGGTCCATATCCCTCCAAGCCTGTCCTATCCATGTAGTCTGTCCTATACATGTACCTTTCAATCTTTCATAGCTTTGTTAGTGTTGTGCGGTGTTCAAGAGCCTGATGGTTGTCGGGAAGAATCTGTTTTGAACCTGGAGTTCAAGATGTTCAGACTATTGTACCCTCTTCCCAATGGTATGAGTTACATGAGAATGTGGCCAAGGTGGTGTGGGCCATTGACGATGCCGACAGCCTTTTTGAGGCAGCCCCTCTCATAGATCCCATTGGTGGTGAGGAGGTCAGCGCATGTGATGGACTGGGCAGTTGTTCTGGCAACATCCTCGTAAATCTTCTTTGCGCCCTTTCCAGCTTAACGACATAAAAGATCCTTCTCCTAACGTCCCATCCCATGTCACCTGCCCATGCAGGCACAGAGGATACTACACCGACCCTTTCATCTCCCTTGGTTCCACAGTCCACAACTCCACACACTCTTCCAGATCAAGCAACTGGCAGAGCCGCTGCCTCACAGCACCAGAGACTCAGGTTCGATCCCGACCTCAGGTGCTGTCTGTGTGGAGTTTGCACCTTCTACCTGTGACCATGTGGGTTTTCTCCGGGTGGTCAGTGAATGATGCGGTGAACAAATACTGTTCAATGCTGAGATCATCATCTACAGTTTTCAAGAAGGAACTGCAGATGCTGGAGAATCGAAGGTAGACAAAATTGCTGGAGAAACTCAGCGGGTGCGGCAGCATCTATGGAACAAAGGAAATAGGCAACATTTCGGGCCGAAACCGTTCTTCGTCATCTACAGTATGTTTTCCGAATAAAGATGTGGCATTTTTAGTTGATAAATTGATTTATCACGCCCGATTTACTGAGATGAAGTGTTTATGAGCTAGACGACTACAATTATTCTGTGACTTGTGATACGTAGACATGACACTCTGGTCTTCCCTGTTCCTGTTCTGATATAGCCCAGAGATAACACTGTAACAAGCTTGTCACAAAGTGCTGGAGTAACTCAGCAGGTCAGGCAACATCTCGGGTTGGGACCCTTCTTCAAACTGATTGTATGTGGTGGGGGGGTTAGGTATTGGAAGTAAGAAAGGACCAGGACAAATCAGGGCCAGCAACAGATGATCTCAGGCAGGGTGGTTCCCTGATAGACCAATTGTTGGCTTAAGGTGCTATGATCCCAAAAGCGACACATCATTGCGAACTGCGGAAATGCTTAACCAACTTTTAGTGGAGAATGGGGGGCACGGAGGGGAATGGGGAGGGGTGTGTTTGTATAAGTTTACCAAAAATTAGAGAATTCAACGTTCATACCGCTGGGTTGTAAGCTGCCCAAGCAAAATATGAAGTGCTGTTCCTCATTGTTCAAGTGAAACAGTTAAGAAAACAAACATTCTTACTGAGCTATGATTGCACTATTGAAATATGGGAAGCATGGAAACAGGCCCTTCAGCCCAACAACGCCCATTGATCACCTGTTTACACTGGTACCATGTTATCTCACTTTTGCATCCACTCCTGGACATACGAGGGGGCAATTTACAGAGGCCAATTAACCTATCATACTGCATGTATTTGGGATGTGAGAGGAAACTGGAGTACCTGGTGGTCACAGGGAGAACGAGCAGACTCCACACAGACAGCACCCAAGTTCAGGATCGAACCTGGACTCTAACGCTGTGGCAGCAGCTCTATCAACTGCGTCACCATGCCGCAGTCGAAGTGAAAGACCATGTCTCATGTTAGTAGTTAGATGAATTGTCCTGCTGTGAGCTTAATTTATTTTACCTGTAATTGTCTAGGTAAAACATCTGTGTAAAATTAACCACCCGTTTTGGTCCTATAGTAAAGAAATAGCCAAGCATGGCTCTTTTAGACATATTGTTTAGCTTGAGGGTATTTCCTGAATAATGTTCTGTGGAGACCAATTGGAACGAAATGAGCCAAATTAATCGAAGGAAATTATGATAATTGTATGCAATTAATCTACTGTAATTGTTTATATAAATTTTTGGGTGGATATCGCACTAATTGGAGTTGAAGCATAGAACCAGGAGGAAAGCTGATAATGTACTGACGTCAATTAAGATGCCTGATTGATGCAACTTCACCGATCCAGGGATCAATTTATTCTGAAAGCCAAAGACATTAATGTTCATTTAAATTGGACGAAGGAACAATGAACAATTGTACCTAACTGTTGAGGGGATTGTGAGTGATGCAATTGAGACTTTAAATATCAATTTGTGTCTATTATTCTTAAATCCTCCCTTACAATCAGTTTTATTCAGTTTTATTCATCACTTGCACATGAAGTGCAAGTGAAATGAATTTGCCAGCAGCTGTACAATGAAAAAGAACACACAAAACACAATAAAAATTTAACACAAACATCCACCACAGCATTCATCACTGTGGTGGAAGGCACAACATTTGGCCGGTCCTCCTCCATTTTCCCCCGTGGTCGGGATCTCAACCCTCCGCAGCCACCGCTGTGGGCATTCAGATGAGTGAAAGTCAAGGTAAGTCCTGAAACGTTGCCTCCCCCACTGGAGACCGCGGCTTCAGGTTGGTGTAGGCCGCAGGCCGGCGGTCGAAGATTTAAAGTTCCCGCCACGCCTTCTTGACAAAGCATAGCTGGTACAACCTTCACATATTCCAGCAGCCAGGTTTGGGCAGCCAGCAGCAGCTTTTGTCCCTGAATTAGAGTCATAGAACATGGAACCTGGCCCTTCAGGCTAACGTCCATTCCACCCAACATGTCCCTTCTACCTCATTGTTGACCCTCGGACTATCTTTGATTTGATTTTACTGGCTTTACTCTCAACTAAACGTTATTCCCTTATCATGTATCGATACACAGTCGATTATAATCATGTATTGTCTTTCCGCTGACTGAATCTTGAATCTTGGTGAACAGGCAACAAAAGCTTTCAATATACCTCGGTACACGTGACAATAATGACATTATCACCTTGAAGCACTCACCAGTTTTCACTCTGAGTTTTTTTTCATCAGCAGTGCAGATTGAATGTTGGTTAAATCAGCAAAAGAAAAAGCTCTCTTGTTCCAGCCATGATTTAGGCGTAGAATTAACTAACAACAATGTGCCAACAGCATTTCACCAGCTGCCCAAAATTGTCAGAAGATGTTTTGTGGAAATAACGCTGAAAAACGAAAGTTTCCTACTTACCGAGTAATTTCATGCTGCATTAGACATGCAGAATACAATGTAAAGGTTAAATACACAAGGCACAGACAGCCCTAGGAGTTAGTCATTTTTACAATCATTTTTGTTTTCAAAATAGAGACTTAGAGTTAGACAGCGTGGGAAGAGGCCCTTTGGCCCAACTTGCCCACACTGACCAACATGTCCCATTGACACTAATCCAACCTGCCTGCAGTTGGTCCATATCCTTCTAAACCTGTCCTATCCATGTACCTGCCCAAATGTTTTTTATACATTGTTGTAGTACCTTCCTTAACTAGCTCCTCCGGCAGCTTGTTCCACACACCCACCACCCTTTGTGTAAAAAAAAAGTTGCCTCTCAGATTCTTTTAAATCTTTCTCCCTCTCACCTTAAACCTGTGTCCATAAATCTTACTAGTTTGTGGTGATTTTTATTTTGAAAAGGAGAATGATAATCAGAGAGAACATTTGTCAAATATTGACTGCTGGTCACATTTAGAAGCTCTCTTCCCTAAGAACCCGTCTCATACCCCACAACTAATTCTATCCCCCCCCGACCCTCACCCCCATCTCCCAAAGCTTACATAGCAATGCTTGGCTCATAAGTACAAACCTTAGCTATTCATACAAAGAACAATCTTTTCTTTGATGTCTGATGGAAACATAACAGTTTTGTTCTTTTTCCTTTGGTTCTTTGTGCAAGTTCACTGAAGCAGAATAATGCTGTCTATACAGTTTCTCTCAAATTCATTACAAAGGGCTGGAAACTGCTCTGGATTTGGCTGAATCTGAGAAACACCTTACCGCCAGCTTGCTTCTCCGTCTTAGCTGCTACTTTTATGGCCAGTGCACTGGGTATAACACACGTTCATTTTCCATGATGATTAATTTCTGTAAGTGAAAGTGAGAGACATAAACCTTTTGCCACGCTCTCCCAACAAGTGCTAAAGAGACTTCTGTTAATATATTTCCTTGTGTAAAGAGAATTAGGTCATAAGTGATAGCAGAATTAGGCCATTCAGCCCATCAAGTCATGGCTGATCTATCTCTCCCTCCTCACCCGATTCTCCTGCCTTCTTCCCATAGCCTCTAACACCTGTACTAATCAAGAATCTATCTATCTCTGCCTTGAAAAATATCCACTGACTTGGCCTCCACAGCCTTCTGGGGCAAATAATTCCACAGATTCACCAGCCTCTTACTAAAGAAACTTCTCCTCATCTCCTTCCTAAAAGAACGTCTCATTCTGAGGCTATGACCTCTAGTCCTAGACTCTCCCACTAGTGGAAACATCTTTTCCACATCCACTCTATCCAAGCCTTTCACTATGTTCCAATGAGGTCGCCCATCATTCTTCTAAACTCCAGCGAGTACAGGCACAGTGGCGACAAACGCTCATCATAGGTTAACCTTAAATTTCTACTGATGTACAGAGTGTGAATCACTAAGAGTCCCCAATTACCTACCATTACACTTATGCAATTCTTTAGGTTTAATTTTATTATTATTGTGTGTACCGAGGTACAGTGAAAAGCTTTGTATTGTATGCTATTCAAACTGATCACATACTGTATACGGTACATAAACCTATCACATCAAACTCGTACAATAGGTAGAGCAAAAGGGATGATACAGAGCGCAGAATATAGTTCTCAGCATTGTAATAATAATAATAATGGATGGGATTTATATAGCGCCTTTCTAATACTCAAGGCGCTTTACATCGCATTATTCATTCACTCCTCAGTCACACTTGGTGGTGGTAAGCTACTTCTGTAGCCACAGCTGCCCTGGGGCAGACTGACGGAAGCGTGGCTGCCAATCTGCGCCTACGGCCCCTCCGACCATCACCAATCACTCACACACATTCACACACATTCACACACAGGCAAAGGTGGGTGAAGTGTCTTGCCCAAGGACACAACGACAGTATGCACTCCAAGCGGGATTCGAACCGGCTACCTTCCGGTTGCCAGCCGAACACTTAGCCCATTGTGCCATCTGTCATCCCCGAGCATCAGTTTCATAGATTGTAGAGCATCAGTTCCATAGGCAATGTCTGCACGGAGGTAAAAGTGAATCAGACAGTACCCTAGCTTATGGAAGGACTGTTCAGAAGCCTGATAACAGAGGGGAAGAAGATGTTTCTGAGTCTGCAGCAAGTTAACACAGGTCAGATGTATATACATAAACACAATCAAGTCCAACTCAAGTGCAATAGATAGAACAAAGGTGATGATGCAGAGTGCAGAATATAGTTCTGAGCACTTCAGTTCCATAGACAAAGTCAAATGTCTGCAATGGGGTAGAGATGAATCGGACAGTACCCTAGCTAATGGAGGGACTGTTCAGAAGCCTGAAAATAGAGGGAAGAAGCTGTTCCTGAGACTAGTGGAACGTGCTTTCAAGCTTCTGTATCTTCTGCCGGACGGGAGCACTAGTGGGCTTATGCCATAAGGGAGGATGGACAGGCAAAGTCTGACCACTGACAATATTAGCCAGAGAGAGAGAGAGAGATGTGTTTTCAAGAGTATTCAGACAGTTTACAATTCACCTAAAATGTAAACCAGGTGATCCAGTCGCCCCTCATTCCATGGGACTTTAATCCACAACATCTTTTAGGTTTAACTGTCTGAAGAAGAGTCTCGACCCGAAAGTCACCTATTCATTTTCTCGAGGGATTCTGCCTGACCCACTGAGTTGCTCCAGCATTTGGTGTCTATCTTCAGTGTCAACCAGCATCTGCAGTTCCTTCATACGTAGAGTACCTTTAAGTTCAGTTTTGTTGATTATTGTCACGTGTACAGAAATACAGTGAACAGTTTGCTTGCATTTGACCCATAGCCCTCTAATCCTTCCTATCCATATATCTGTCCAAATGTCTTTCAAAGTCATAATTGTATCCACTGCTATAATTTCCTCTGGCAGCTCATTCCAGATATGGACTACCCTCTGAGTGAAAATGTTCCCCCTGTAGTCTCTCTTGCATCTGTCCCCTTTCATTGTAAGCCTGCGCCCACTAGTTTAAAAATCCTCCACCCTGGGCAAAAGGCAGTGAGCGTTCACTTTATCTATTCCCCTCATGATCTTGTCTACCTCAGAAAGGTCACCCATCAGCCTCCTGCGCTCCAAAGAAAAAGGTTCTGGCCTATCCAACCTCTCCCTATAGCTCAATTCGAAAAGTGTTGAACAGATCATGAAGCATTACACCCACAGCCTTTAACAGTTTAGTTTAGTTTAGTTTAGAGATACAGCACGGAAACAGGCCGTTCGGTCCACCGAGTCCACGCCGTCCAGCAATCCCCACACATTAACACTATCCTACACCCACTAGGGACAGTTTTTACATTTACACCAAGCCAAACGACCTACATACCTGCACGTCTTTGGAATGTGGGAGCAAACCGAAGATCTTGGAGAAAACCCACGCAGGTCACGGGGCGAACGTGCAAACTCCGTAAAGACAGCACCCGTAATCGGGATCGAACCCGGGTCTCTGGTGCTGCATTCGCTGTAAGGCAGCAAATCTACCGCTGTGCCACTGTGACTAAGGAGATAAGCAATCTGGTTTTTACATGAAAATGACTACTTGATGATCATTTGGCTATTAATGAAAATATGTCTTAACTTGCTGCAGAATTGATCTTGTACATCGACTCACCCTTTGACATTTTACAGGGAATAGCTTTTACGAGGACTTGACTTAAAATGATTGCTTTGGCAGAGATGTGAACAGTCGTTATGGAGAAATAAGATGACAGCACTTTAGAACAAAGTAATATAGATTTATCTGGCTTTGATGAGTCATGTTCTGGCTTTGTGGTTGCTTTTGTCAGTGGAACTATTCAGGGAGAAATTTTATTCTGACTCTTTCATCAAGAAACTGACCAGTTCAGGTGCACCAATGGTTTATTCAACTCCACTTAACGCTGCTGTGACTAATATTGTGTGGATGGAAAACTAATGTCGCAAGATTTCTTACTTGGCCCGTTGGATTACATTTGCTTCCACATCACTCTTCCCTGTTCCTTTACTTGTAGGACCAATAAAACAATTCGATTTATTGGGCGTAGTGGTCTGAGGTTGTTTATAAATCTACAAAAAATTGTTCATTAATAAATGGAGAACGCCTGACATAGAACATAGAACATAGAACATGAAACAGTACAGCACAGAAACATGCCCTCCCCCTCTAATATCTGTGCCAAACATGATGGCAATTTCAACACAAAAAAGCTGGAGTAACTCAGCGGGACAGGCAGCATCTCTGGAGAAAAGCAATAGGTGACATTTCAGGTCAGACGTTTCAGGTCGCCACCCTTCTTCAAATATTGACTCGAAATGTCACCCATTCCTTTTCTCCAGAGATGCTGCCTGTCCCGCTGAGTTACTCCAGCTTTTTGTGTCAGTCCTCGGTGTAATGCAACATCTGTAGTTCCTTCCTAGACACAATGGCAATTCAAACCGTACATCTGCCTGCACGTGATTTGCTCTGCCTTTCGATAAGATCATGGGCTGATCATCAGTCCCAATGCTGTCTTCACCAGTTCATTGTCTCCTTGGATCCTGTCTTGTGGTTCACTTCCCTTGCTCTGCTCACAAACAATTCTGCATTCCATTGAACTGACAGGTTACCATGGTGATCCACAAGAAGACCATATTCGTCATAGGTGGCAAGGGGAAACACTTGCACCGTGGTCAATATTGCACCTACTGTCTATTATCTATTGACAATAGGTCATCACTTGAAAACTCCCAGGGAAATCCAAAATTCTTATATTGAATGCTAACCAGTGTTAGTGGCGGCGCCTAACGGCAGCGGCTCGACTACAGTCGTCTGTCTTTTTTTATTTTTGTCTTGTTAAATGTATGTCTTGAGTTAGTTTTTATTATTTTTTTTAGCTGTGTATATGTGGGGGTGGTGGGGGGGCTGTGGGGTAAACCGTTTGAATCTCTTCCCTGTGCGGGGACCCGACTATTCCCTGTCGGGTCTCGGATGTCGTTGGGCCTAACATCGTGGAGCCAGCGGCGACCTCCGGCCGGGACTAACCTGGGGGCTCCAGTTGCAGAACCTGCGGAACGGACATCGCGGAGCTGGCCGACTTCGGAGCGGGAAGAGCTGTGGTGGCGTGCGGCTGCGACCCGACTTTTGGAGTTCGGAGGCACCGGCCGCAGACCCGGTGGACGGGAACATCGGGAGCTCGCAGGTCCCTGGTGGGAGACCGCTTTTCCGAGTTCCGCAATGGCGACTTCTCCCGCCGGAATCGCGGGTTTAAGGACATGGAGCCGGGGCCTAACATCGCCCGGCGTGGCTTAAACGGCCTCAGGACTTACCATCGCCCGCCGGGGGCTTTAACACCGGAACCGCAGTTCACCTCGACACTGCAGTTGGACTGCTGGACCACGGGAGAAGGAACAAAGGGAAGAGATAAAGACTTTGCCTTCCATCACAGTGAGGAGATGTTGGAGACTCACTGTGATGGATGTTTATGTAAACTGCGTTAAGTGTGGGTCTTGGATTGTGTTGTAATGTTAAACTGTAGAAATGATATTTTGTTCAAACCTAGGTTTGAATGACAATAAATTGCATTCTATTAATAAGCAAACATTGAGAATTATCATTTGTCTATGAACAGTCAATGGATCAATTGTAATCATGTATTATCTTTCTGCTGACTGGATAGCACACAGACAAAATATTTTCACTGTACCTCGGTACGCATGACAATAAACTAAACTAAACTAAACTTCAGTCTGAAGAAGGGTTTTGGCCCGAAACGTTGCCTATTTCCTTTGCTCCATAGATGCTGCTGCACCCGCTGAGTTTCTCCAGCATTTTTATCTACCTTAAGAAAAATGAAGTGTTTTTAGTTCAAATGACCAAATATATCACTATTGTGAGAAAAGGCGATGTGTTTATTTAAGATCCATTCTTATTTGCATAGCGTTTATAATTCCAATGAAAACATCAGGCCCTGTCTTGCTGAACCTTAGACTGTGGCGCTGACTGAAGGAGATATACGGTCAGTCAAGCCAGCACATGTTCCTGGCCAATGAGGATCTAAAGTAGAGAGCAGCAATCCCATTATCGCCGAGCCAGAAGATTTTCCAAACTGCTACTGGACAGCTTGGGTCAGTGGCTCAATGGCAACTAACTCGCTATTGTGCCGTTACAAGTCTGCAATGTTTTTTTAAACCTCTAATGCCTTGGCACCAAGTGCGAATATTTGTGTTTCAATAAACTGTTCCATTTAATTCAAACCCAAACAGAGTTGGGTTCAGTTAGGCCACAGGGTTCTTGGGAAGATCTCACTGTTATCCTGGTCTGGACAAAATAACAAAAGATAATTGCTCTCAAATGGACAAACTTATTTTATTGCTTTTCGCAGGATTAGAGAGCAGAGCAGCGGAGAAAGAGGCCATTCTGCCCATCGTCTAAACTGGTTCTATAACAATGAGAAACAATGAAACACACACTGTGTTCCTTTTCCGGTCAGATTAAAACTTGTTCAAGATTCTCTAACCTCTTTTCCAATTATCTTTTCGTTATTGAATCTGCTTCCACTACTTTTTTAGGCAGCCTGTTCCAGACCACAGCAACTGTTCTGTATTATGTCCATTAGTCTCGAAGTGCGGTATGGATTCTGATCAAGTTTAGTTTAGTCTAGTTTAGTTTAGAGATACAGTGTGGAAACAGGCCCTTCGTCCCACCGAGTTCACCCTGACCAGCAATCCCTGC
Organism: Amblyraja radiata; assembly: GCF_010909765.2. Taxonomy (NCBI): domain Eukaryota; kingdom Metazoa; phylum Chordata; class Chondrichthyes; order Rajiformes; family Rajidae; genus Amblyraja; species Amblyraja radiata. The sequence goes on from NC_045988.1 coordinate 6,992,844, forward strand.
ACATTGGCACTATCCTACACACACTGGGGACAATTTATAATTTTACCAATGCCAATTAACCTACAAACCTGTACGCCTTCGGAGTGGGAGAGGAAACCGGAGCTCCTGGAGAAAACTCACGCAGGTTAGGGGGAAAACGTACAAACGTACAAACGTATAGACAGCATCCGTGGTCAAGATCAAACCCGGGTCGACGGGGCTGGAAGGCAGCAACACTACCCCTGCACCACCGTGCCGCTGAGTTAAACACCAGTCATTCAGCCATAGGGAGAGTTCTCCATTAGAGCTATTCTGAGAGTGTACTGAGATTTTGAGATGATGTTTTGGATGGTCCTGACCTGAATTATCATTTATCCATTTCCCTTCACTGACATTACCTGGCCCGCTGAGTTCCTCCAGCCCTTTGTTTATGCTTTTGAAAAGGCTGGAAATTGTGCACATGCTGAAGTAAAGGTTAGCAATTTGAGGTAACCATGACTGGAAAAGCACTGAGGAATGTTCCAAGTGCTCATTTTAAGCAGGTTGGATGACTTTGGGGCTGCATCTTTTGTAGAGAGATGATATAAAAGCAATGATAGTCATAGTTCCAAACACTGGATACTGCAATAGACCTGAAGTGAAGTCATTCCATGCTGTTTTTAAGTATCTGTATTGGATTGACACAGTACCAAGATACAGCAAAAAGCTGGGTTTGTTTGCTGTCCAATCAAATCATATCATAGATGAGTACAATCAAGCCTTACACAAGGATGGGTTCGATCCCGACTATGGGTGGTGTCTGTACAGAGTTTGTACGTTTTCCCTGTGACCTGCGTGGGTTTTCTCCATGATCTTCGGTTTCTGCCCACACTCCAAAGACATACAAGGTTGTAGGTAAATTGGCTTGGTAAATGTAAAAATTGTCCCAAGTGTGTGTAGGATAGTTAATGTGCGGGGATCGCTGGTTGGCACAGACCCAGATGGGCTTGTTTCCGCGCTGCAACTCCAAACTAAACGAGTACAACAGGTAGTCAGTCCAAAGGGAAACATACTTCATTTATTGTATTATTGACAATTGTACTTTTATTTGTTGTGTTATTGCATTAATGGGCCTATAAAACTTGCAGCAAGTAAAAATGTTACTTTTCCATTGGTGGTGTATATGCCAATTACACACTCTTGTCTCTAGAAATACCTCAGCACTGACAAATGTTAATACACGCGGCCCAGTTATACTATAATTATAACGTATCACATCTAGACATATGCTGTCATTTATTATTACGTTTTAGCCTCACATACCTCAACAAATGCATGAATATGCCATAAAATTGGACCTCGCTCAGTATACATTTTCTCCGTGTGGGATTTAAGATACAATTAAATATTCTCTTAAATAATGCTGTTTTTTTAGGTCTGATGTTCGTGGAATCGTATCAAGTTAGAGATTTTCCTTAAGGAGTTTATTAAGTGATAGACTACTGGGAAATCAAGTACATTGTTTATGTCAGTGTAATGAACTGCAAAATTGGTGCTAATATTCCAGTAAAATTAATAGGAGACTGTGCTCTAAAATTGCCAAGAAGCAGAGTTTTGTTTTTAAAAAAAAGCCTTTAGGAAATTAATTATTTAAATACAAATTGGGATTTCAACTTTCTGGAATTAGTGACTTTAGAGTTTACTTTCGAGATACAGCACAGAAACAGGCCCTTCGGCCCATTGAGTTTGCGCCGACCATACGTACACCCCATACACCAGCACTTTCCTACACACTAGAGACAATTTACAATTTACAATTAACCTATAAACATGTAAGTCCGGGATGTAGGAAGAAACTAGAGCACCCAGAGAAAACCCATGCAGTCACAGGGAGAATGTTGGGGGGACGTTCATGTTGAATCCTATAGTGCATTGGGTCTTTTTTTTCTTCTTTTTTTATTTTATGGGGATAGAAACATAGACATAGAAATTAGGTGCAGGAGTAGGCCATTCGGCCCTTCGAGCCTGCACCGCCATTCAATATGATCATAGCTGATCATCCAACTCAGTATCCCGTAACTGCCTTCTCTCCATACCCTCTGGTCCCCTTAGCCACAAGGGCCACATCTAACTCCCTCTTAAATATAGCCAATGAACTGGCCTCGACTACCCTCTGTGGCAGGGAGTTCCAGAGATTCACCACTCTCTGTGTGAAAAAAGTTCTTCTCATCTCGGTTTTAAAGGATTTCCCCCTTATCCTTAAGCTGTGACCCCTTGTCCTGGACTTCCCCAACATCGGGAGCAATCTTCCTGCATCTAGCCTGTCCAACCCCTTAAGAATTTTGTAAGTTTCTATAAGATCCCCTCTCAATCTCCTAAATTCTAGAGAGTATAAACCACGTCTATCCAGTCTTTCTTCATAAGACAGTCCTGACATCCCAGGAATCAGTCTGGTGAACCTTCTCTGCACTCCCTCTATGGCAATAATGTCCTTCCTCAGATTTGGGATGTATGGTAATCTAATTTTTTTTCTCTGTAAAGTACTTTGGCTTCAACGTGATTTGATTTAAAAGTGCTATATAAATAAAAATTACTTACTTACCACTTACTTCCAAACACCGTATAGATAGCACTTGCAGTCTCTGGGGCCACTGTACCGCCACTTGAGCTCACCTGACAGCACCACCCTGGTTAGTCACCTTCTCTACCTGTAGGAAGGACAAAGGCAGTAGATGCAGATGTATGTCCCAGTCACACACCATCCTGATATATCACCATGAGGACTTCAGCAGCTCATGTCAAAGCTCACCTTCACCACCGGCTTCTCACATGGCCCTGCTGATAGAGATGGAGTCTCACAACACTAGCGACAAGACTGATAAGTGTCAGGGATTATGGGGAGAGGGCAGAGGAAAATGGGGTTGAGAGGGAAAGATAGATCAGCCACGATTAAATGGTGGAGTAGACTTGATGGGCTGGATGGCCTAATTCTGCTCCTATGGCATGAAGTTATGAACATACATTGGCAAAAACCGGTGTGGTGTTTACACATTCTTCCTGGTGCTCCAGTATCCTCCCACATTTCAAAGATGTGCAGGTTGTTAGATTAATCGGCTGTAAATTGACCTCAGTATGTAGGTGGATGGAATAATGTGGGTAAACCTGAAGTGTTCATGGCAAAAGAAGACACAAAGTGCTGGAGTAACTCAATGGGCAGCATCTCTGGAGAGCATGGATGGATGACGTTTTGAGTTGGGACGCCTATTCAGACTGATTGTACTCTAAACTTGAAACAGTGCCTATCCATGTTCTTCAGGGTTGCTACCTGACCCACTGAGTTACACCAGCACTTTGTGTTTTTGTAAACCAGCATCAACAGTTCCTTATGTTTAATGAGAATACGCACAAATAAAACAAGGATGTGCAAATGGATGGTTGACGGTCTGAATGTAGCTGATGGGCCGAACGGCCTGTTTCCATGCTGCTTGACTCTCAAGGGCATTCGGGGAGGTGGAACGAATGCTGACCATCGTCAGGTATCAGAAAAAGGTGAAACTGACTGGAAAGGGGCCAACGAGATTAGCACACGCAGGATAATTGATGAATGGGAGATTGGCAATTCAAGCACGGGCAGCAGAATTCCAAGTGGCCTCTCTATTGATAATAGTAGGGAGTTAATACAGGAGAGTCTGAAGAAGGGTCTCGACCCGAAACGTCACCCATTCCTTCTCTCCAGAGATGCTGCCCACTGTCCCGCTGAGTTACTCCAGCTCTTTGTGTCTATCTTCAGCCAGGAGAGGGTTGGAGCCGTGTGCTTTATCCCATGGGGGTATCGCTGTTAAAGTTCTTCAAAATGCTGATATGCTAAAATCTTTGAGGAGATCCATGCGCGGCCTGTCATCTCCGATACAGAACAACAGCCAGTTGTGAGCTTACAGCTCAGCTTAAGAGGGAGCATTTAATATATTTGTTGTAAAAGAAAATTGAACAGACACCCGCTGTTTCTAATGAGATCTGACCCCAATTTCCCTTCCCGGGGAACTGGTCTCTCTCTCTCTCTTCTCTGGGAGATGCATTGGTTTGATGAGGCAGAATGTTTCGAATTGTTTTGCTTCTGTGAAACTTTTAATGATGGATAAACTCAACTGAAGCCTGTTTCTGAAAAATAACAGGCAGCTTGAAAGACAGCGGTAATCTGTGTCTGCTCGGTGCCAATATTCCGACTCCCTCGTTCAATGCCCTAAGTTCAAAAGCTGGGGGAGTGCTTGCCGAGAATTTTAGGAATGCCGCAAAGTGTAGATGAAAGCAAGAATCTATCATTGCCTTTAAAAAGGACTGACTCGGTCCCTGCTGCAATGATGGAATTTGATGCACCAGCTATCTGCTGCGGGGAGAAGATAAATGTGGTACATGCTAAAGAAAATCAGAACAGCACCATTCTCCTGACCGATGGAATGATTCAAAGCATACGGAACGCCGCAAGTGCAGATAAACGTTTCGCTGCATCATCAAAGAATGCGGCCAAAATTGACTGAGTGCACAGTGTGCTGGCACTGGTACGAGGGAGGGAGGAACAGGCTTGTGCAGAATAATGGCGTGGGAGTTTACTGAGGATTAGTCAATTGGAAAGTCAGCATTTTGTTCAACTTCAGTCCCGTATTATCTGGGGTGGATCTATCCCAATGATTCATTGCGTAAGTGGATCGATTTAGGTTAACTCGAACTTAGAACAATACTGCACGGTATCGGGCCCTTCGGCCCACAAAAGATAGTCTGAGGCTCTCCAATGATCTGCTAAAACCCCTCATCTTCTTTGTATCAGGGGAGGAATCGTCACTGAGGTCAATGTGGGCTCAGATGCTGCGTGGGTCACCCTGGCAGGGTAATGTTGAGGACCTCAGCAAAAGGATATTTTTAAGGCAGAGATAGATATAGTCTTGATTAGTGTCAGAGGTTATGGGGAGAAGGCAGGAGAATTGGGTTAGGAGGGAGTGATAGATCAGCCATGATTAAATGGCAGGGTAGACTTGATGGGCAGAATGGCCTGATTCTGCTCCTATCACTTAGGAATTTATGAAAAGATAGCCCCACTGATGGTTGCCGTAACAAATTGGCTTTCCCATATCTTTTTCTCAATCTAAGACCCACAGTGTGTGAGCGTGCATGTGTTTGGGATCTAGTCCAGTTTAAATGTCTGAACTTGGCAATCAGAAGCCCCACCAGAGCCAGGAAGGTTCAGCCCGAAAGGTTCAGCCCAAGGGCTTGGATTAAACGCTAAGCCATTCTTTAAGCATTTTATCAGCCTTATCACCTGGCATTAGCAACACGTTTCCCAATGCCTCTTCACTTGATGTAATTGTATTTAAGTAATGTCACATGCTTCCAAAATTCCATCAGAGCATCTTGGTTGAGTCTATCATCACATTTTCCTCAGCCACTTGGGTGCCATCTTGGGATCCTGGAGAATGCTGACATAGTGGAATGAGCCTGCATCAGAGATGTCACAGGCAAGCTGATCTACTCAGTAGAGTAGGGGAGAACTTCCTTCAGAAGTTATAAGGTTTAGGTTTTCTAAGTTCATAAGTTCTAGGAGCAGAATTAGGACATTTGGCCCATCAAGTCTACTCCGCCATTCAATCATGGCTGATCTATCTTCCCTTCTCAACCTCATTCTCTTGCCTTCACTCCGTATCCAGCGCTTTTGTGCTTTGCTCGTGATTCCAGCATCCGCAGTTCCTTGTGTCTCCAATTAAAAGGCAAACTGCTTTGTACGTAGGTATCAAGAGGTAGCTATAACAACGACTCGGGCTCAACCCTGCGTATGTTTCTTATTCATTTTATTAGACTTGTCTGCTTGTATTAAAGATGAGTTTTGTAGATACTTCCTGTGATGTCACTCCATTTCAACACCAAGGTTTCTTGGTAAAATACATGGCATCTAAGTCTAATTTTTCTGTCCCTATCATACGTACACCATGAGCCAAAATAGCTGTAAGGGCTTATTGTTGTTAAGATTACATCATTTTCCATAAGATGCTGTCAGGGAAATGTTCATAATTCTATGATGTTACCCAACCCATAACTTGCAAAGTAGCTAACTTTATTCTGTAACACATCCCACATAAGCTGCAGGAAATTACACTTGAGCTGATGATCATAATATTCAACAGTTCCATAGTTATTACGAAATAATATGTTACAAATTATTAAATACAGTCTGAAAAATATTGAAGTTGTAAATCTCTTGAAGCCGCTGATTCCAACTGCAAAAAAAATCATTTCTGATTAGCAAACTAACAGCTGGCATGGGAAAGACCCTGATCGAAAAGGGGGCTCACCCGGAACAAGGCTATTCCCCGCACTTTGGGTGTGCTGACACCTACGATGTCCCCAAATGTGGAATACTCGACTGCAGAATGTGTGGTAGTGCGGGGGACTGCGTTCACGAAAGGGCAGCATAGTGTCGCAACAGTAGTTGCTGCTTCACAGCGCCAGACAAACCCGGTTCGATCCTGACTACGGGTGCTGTCTGTACGGAGTTTGTAAGTTCTCCCTGTGACCTTGTGGGTTTTCACCGGGTGCTCCGGTTTCCTCCCACACTCCAAAGACCTAGAGATTTGCAGGTTGGTTGGCTTCTGTAAGTTGCAAAATTGTCACTAGTGTGTGTAGGTTGGTGTACGAGGTGATCGCTAGTCGGTGTGGACTCGGTGGGCAGAATGGCCCGTTTCCACATTGTATCTATAAACTAAACTAAACTAAACTAAACTAAACTAAACTAAATCAAATCTGGAGAATTCCTGGATAACACTTGCACTAAGTAATAGGGTTGTTGTGATAACATATGATTGCTGACAGAAGAAACTGCAGATGCTGGAATCTTAAGCAAAACATAAAGTGCTGGAGGAACTCAGTAGGTTCGTCAGCATTTATGGAGGGAGTGGACAGAGGATGTTTTGGATTGGGACCCATCTTCAAATTGATTGTAGGGGTGAGAAAGCAGGAAAAGAGAGTTTGATATATTAAACGGAACGACAGATGGCACAATGGGCTACGTTTTCGGCTGGCAACCGGAAGGTAGCCGGTTCGAATCCCGCTTGGAGTGCATACTGTTGTTGTGTCCTTGGGCAAGACACTTTGCCTGTGTGTGAATGTGTGTGAATGTGTGTGAGTGATTGGTGGTGGTCGGAGGGGCCGTAGGCGCAGAATGGCAGCCACGCTTCCATCAGTCTGCCCCAGGGCAGCTGTGGCTACAGAAGTAGCTTACCACCACCGAGTGTGACTGAGGAGTGAATGAATAATGCGATGTAAAGCGCTATTAAACATATTAGATTGTTGTTGTGTTCTCAAATCTAGTTTTCCCAATTATATTTATACAATGCTGTTTTCTGTCGCATTGCTTAAATTATTGGATTTCTACAGTTTGTTTCTGTTTTGGTGAAGTATTGATTTAAGGAGAGAAATGATCAAAAAACTTAAGATCCATCAACCATTTTTAATTCTTGCATCTAGGTTGAGATGTAGTGGCAATGAAAATAGGCCCTTCAATGCACACCAACAAACGATCCACCGCTCACACCAGTTCTGTCATCTCAATTTTGTATTCACTCCTTACACACCAGGGGTACAGAGTCCAATTAACCTACAAATCCACATTTACACCTGGAGTTTATAAGTTCTCCCTGTGACCGCGTGGGTTTTCTCTGGGTGCTTCGGTTTCCTCCCACACTCCAAAGACGTACAGGTTTGTTGGTTAATTGGCTTCAGTAAGTTGTAAAATAGTCCCTAGTGTGTGCAGATTTACGTGTGAGGTAGTCGCTGGTCGGCGTGGACTTGGTGGGCTGAGGGGCCCGTTTCCACACTGTATCTCTAAATTAAATTAAACGTGGCTAAGTTAAGCTAAGTACCCGGAGGTTCCGTATCAATTTTAAACACGAAGTTGATGAATTTGTACTAACCAAGCATATTAAATAACATGTTTTTAAGAAGGAACTGCAGATGCTGGAAAATCAAAGATACACAAAAAAGCTGGAGAAACTCAGCGGTGCAGCAGCATCTATGGAGCGAAGGAAATAGGCAACGTTTCGGGCCGAAACCCTTCTTCAGACTCAATAATATTAAATAACATAAGGATGCAGCAGATACATGAACAAGTTCCAGATCAGCCATAATCTCAGAATAAAAAAGACACAAAGTGCTGGAGTAACTCAGCGGGTCAGGCAGCATCTCTGGAGAACATGGGTAAGTGACATTTCAGAAACATCCGAAAAGTCGCATATCCAGAAATGCTGCCTGACCCGCTGAGTTACTTCAGCACTATGTGGCTTTTTTTTTTAAACCAGCATTTGATGCTTCCTATATCTACATCATCTCTGAATGTTGGATAAATGTTAGGGAACTAAATGGGCAAACTTTGTTTGTATTCGAGATCACTGATATTATAATAGAAAAAATATATGTTATTTAATGTCTTTAATTACTAGATTACCAGACTGTTACAAGGATAGGCTAAAGTGGCTTGTTTTCCTTTTGACTGTCTTGCCTGAATTGCTGTTGAAATCTGGGAGAGATAGGCCCAATGAGCTGGAGCCCAATTCAAAATCGATTAAATCCTGAAACACAGATTGTTGCAAATCGCAAAGCCTCTGATTTATCTCATGTTTTCCAATCAAGTCTTTAATAGTTGATGCTGCAATTTCCCAAGAGATGACAAAACAATTTCCTCCAGCTTACCATAAACACTTTACAAGGAAAGTGTTTTGGCAACATCGAAACACTGGCTGAGAACTGAATCCAACCAAAAAAAGCCATAATGCAATGGAAGAAAGAGAGCCTTTCTATTGAAGGCTGAAGATTGCTGATTCCTTGGGACTGTGTTTTCCAGGAATTATCTTGTAAATCTTGACTTTCAAACAGAGTCATTTCAAATTCTAAACGTCTGAGCACGTACTTATAATGACTATGGCTTTATTATTACATAGACCTTAGAACAATACAAGTAGATATAAAATGCTGGAGTAACTCAGCAGGACAGACAGCATCTCTGGAGGAAAGGAATGGGTGACGTTTCGGGCCGAGACCCTTCAGTCAGGAGAGTGGGCGGGACAGAGATAAAATGTAGTCGGAGAGTAAGACTGGTGGGAGAACTGCGAAGGGGGAGGGGATGGAGAGAGAAGGAAAGCAAGGGCTATTTGAAGTCAGAGAAGTCAATGTTCATACCGCTGGGGTGTAAGCTACCCAAGCGAAATATGAGGTGTTGTTCCTCCAATTTGTGCTGGGCCTCACTCTGACAATGGAGGAGGCCCAGGACAGAAAGATCAGATTGGGAATGGGAGGGGGAGTTAAAGTGCTGAGCCACCGGGAGATCAGGTAGGTTAGGAATAGTCCTTCAGCCCACAATGCCCGTGTCGAACATGATGTCAGGTTAAACTAACCTCCTTTCATTCCCTCTATATCCATGTGCCTATCTAAGATGCATTTAAGTGTCACTACTGTATCTGCAAGTTGAACTTGAACTTGAACTAATTTATGTATAATTTGTATATGTGTCTGAGTCTATGTACTCTGATGCTACAGCAAGCAAGATTATTCATTGGAGCTGTACCTCACCCTATGACAATAAACTTGACTGATGGAGTTTTACTGTCTCAACAGAATTCTCTGCAGTAAAGGATCCTACAGTGACATAGTCAGAGAGTCAACGAACTGAACAACACAGAAACATGCACTTCAGCCCACCTTACCCTTGCTGACCAAATTAGCACACTGGACCAGTCCCATTTGCCTACGTTTGCCCATAGCCCTCAAAACTAGGGTTGCCTACTGTCCCGTATTAGCCGGGACATCCCGTGTATTAGTCTAAATTGGTTTGTCCCATACGGGACTGCCCTGGTCCCATATTTGATTGCTACTACTCGGGTCGAGGGGACTGTCGGGTCGGAACGCCGCATCCTGGCCCGCCTCACCGGTCCCGACGTAGTGCAGCCAAGCAGCGCCTCGCCCGTGGCCTCGTTGGTTGGCAGCCCGGGACAAAACTCATCAGCTGGCCCGCCGGCTGGGCTTTGTGTGCAGTCCAGCACCTGGGCCAACTCATCATTCACCCAGCCACGGCCGAGCCGGTCAACGAATTGCCGTCGGGAATTTGTCCCTTATTTTGACCTTTTGTCCCTTATTTGGGAGTGAGAAAGTTGGCAACCCTTTCTATCATATTATCTGTCCATATAAAGGGACATATATATGATATGTCTTTTTAAAGTTGTTACTGTCTCTGCTTTTATAGCTTCCTCTGGCAGCTATTGAAGACATTCTCTCCTGTCATGGACAATATCTATCCCTGTAGCATAGGGTAGAGTTGCTGCATTACAGCACTTACAGCGTTCAGGGTCCCGGGTTCGATCCTGGCTATGGGTGCTGGTCTGTAAGAAGTTTGTACGTTCTCCCCGTGACCACATGAGTTTTCTCCGAGATCCTCGGTTTCCTCCCACACTCCAAAGACGTACAGGTTAGTAGGGTAATTGGCTTGGTGTAAGTGTAAATTGTCCCTAGTATGTGTTGGATAATGTTAATATGTGGGGATCGATGGTCGGCGCAGACTCGGTGGGCCGAAGGGCCTGTTTCCAAGCTGTATCTCCAAACTAAATTAAACTAATAGACATCTCAGAAGCAAACTGTGGATTATTATCATGGTTGTTTAAACTGTGTATGTTTGTTCAATCATAACTCTGTCTTCACTTTGAAAGTACTTCACTGACTGTAGACTGTTGTGGAACATTGTGAAAGGTTCTATGTGAATGCAAGGTGTCTTTTCCACATATGAATGTGCTGACTTTTATTCCTGACCATTACTGAAATCCCTGACACATGGAATTGGCTCATCCGTCTCCATCCCAGTGTGTGCAGAGGTTTGAAAGTTCAAAGTAAACTCACCCAAGATCATATTTATTTCCCAAAAAATGAGTAACTGTTCACACGAAAATGGAAACCCAAATATGTAATTCTTTTTCTGCTTGGACTCAGATGAACTGCTTAAAAATAAATCAGCGTGGTCTTTGATCCTGGTCTTCACAAATATATCAAGATGAATATTAAACCACATCAGGTGGAAAAATATGTTTATGAGGGATAGGATGAAGTCGGGCAGGCTAGGACTTTATTTCTTGGAGCGCAGGAGGCTACGAGGTGATCTTCATAAAGGTGTATAGATTCATGAATACATAGAATGAAGGCACACAGTCTGTTTCCAAGGCTAGCGGAATCAAGAAACAAGAGGGCATAGGTTTAAGGTGAAAGGGGAAAAATGTAATGGGAACCTGAGGGGCAACCTTTTTTTCACACAGAGGGTGATAGGTGTAGAAACATAGAAAATAGGTGCAGGAGTAGGCCATTCAGCCCTTCGAGCCTGCACACCCATTCAATATGATCATGGCTGATCATCCAACTCAGTATCCTGCACCTGCCTTCTCTCCATACCCCCTGATCCCTTTAGCCACAAGGGCCACATCTAACTCCCTCTTAAATATAGCCAATGAACTGGCCTCAACTACTTTCTGTGGCAGAGAATTCCACAGATTCACCACTCACTGTGTGAAAAATAAAATTCTCATCTCGGTCCTAAAAGACTTCCCCCTTATCTTTAAACTGTGACCACTTGTTCTGGACTTCCCCAACATCGGGAACAATCTTCCTGCATCTAGCCTGTCCAACCCCTTGTGAGTTTTGTAATTTTGTATAAGGAACGAGCTGTCAGAGGATGTATTTGGAGGTATTTGGACAGGTTCTTGGATAGGAAAGGTTTAGAGGGAAATTGGGAAAACATGGACAAATAGGAATAGCTTGGATGGGGCTTCAGACTGCTTTGGTCAAGCAAAGAGCATATGAAATTATTATAAGACATCCCTGCTTCTGAACTTAAATCTTCCTGCAATAAAGGCCAACTCTTGGTTGTTAAACCAATATATTTGTTTTCAGTAACTGATGTACTTGGACACCCAGAACCCTCTGTACATCAACACATTGGCATAGGTTTATTATTGCTATATGTAGCAAGATATAAGGAAACACTTTGTTTTGCGAGCTATTTGGGAAAATCATGCTATGTGTGAGTTCATCAGATAGTGCAAAAGAGAAAAATAAACAGAGTGCTCAATATAGTGAGGGAAGGAACTGCAGATGCTAGTTTAAACTGAAGATAGACACAGAGTGCTGGAGTAACTCAGCGGGGCAGGCAGCATCTCTGGAGAGAAGGAATGGGTGACGTCTCAGGTCGAGACCCTTCTTCGGATTCTGAAGAAGGGTCACAACCCAAAACATCACCCATTCCTTCTCTCCAGAGATGCTGCCCGTCTCACTCAATATAGCGAGTGTCATTGGTACAGAGAAAGTGCAGATTTCAAAAAGCGCAATGTCTTCAACAAGGTAAATTAGAAGATTGGCAACTCATCCTTAACTGATGAGAGGTCTGTTCAAGAGTCTGATAATAGTGGAGAAGAACTTGTTCCTGAATCTGGTGGAGGGCGCTTTATAGCTTTTATATCTTCTGCCCGATGGGAGAGGGGAGAAGAGGGAATGACTAGGTTCAAGATTCAAGATTCAATTTAAATGTCACATGTACCAATTAAGGTACAGTGACATTTAAGTGACCATACAGCCATATTAAGTACAAAGCAAAATACACACAGCACATAAAATAAAGTTTAACATAAGCATCCACCACAGTGGAATCAACATTCCTCACTGTGATGGAAGGCAATAAGGTTCAGTCACCTTCCTCCTTTGTGTTCCGATCCGTCCCGACGCCGGAGTTTTGATCATCCCGATGAGAGGGCTTGAACAGAGGACCATCGGCAATGGCCCCATTCAAAGGCCCTGAACGGGGCCATTGCCGATGGTCCTCTGTTCAAGCCCTCTCATCGGGATGATCAAAACTCCGGCGTCGGGACGGATCTGAACAGCATGGAGCTGAGTGCTGCTTGGTTTTGGCTGCTTTCCTGAGGTACTATGAAGTGTAGAAGGAGTTGATGAGTGGGGATGTGTGATAGACTAGGATGCATGCACGACTCCATGCAATTTCCTGTGGACTTTCACCCTTCCCTCATTGAGGACATTGTACTTTGTCTCAGGAACTGGTGCACTACAATGCTGAGAAATGTATTCTGCACTCTTTATCTTCCCCTTTGTTCTACCTATTGTATTTGAGTTTGAACTGATTTTTTTTAACGTGTGGTATCTCTGATCCGTTTGTTTAGCACGGAAAGCAGAGTTTCTCACTGGACCTTGATACATATGATAATAATAAACCTAAACACTAAACAAAATAAACAATAAACAGAAACTGTGCAAAAATAACAAGACATTAGTGCAAAACCCTAATTAGAGAAAAAAAGCAAGTCCATGGTAGTGCAAGAGGTGGGCTGCAGTGTACCGTCATGGAGAGTTATAGCCCTGTCCCACGGTACGAGTTAATTCCAAGTGTTCTCCCGAGTTTGCCCTGATTCGAACTCGGAGAATTACGATAATGGCCACTCGTCGGTACTCGGGGCTCTCGTGGACATTTTTCATCATGTTGAAAAATCTTCACGAGTCTTCCCGTGCTTGCCTGCCGTTAGCTAGTCTTCCCGAGTACCTGCCGTTAGCGTTACGAGATGTCCCCGAGCTCCGGCGTACCCGCTACGTTCATTCTCCATGCTTACCACGAGTTTGATTTTTTTTTAAACTCGGGAGAGCTCTTGGAATGAACTCGTACCGTGGGACAGGGCCATTAAGCTGTTATGTCAGTCTAGACGTCTGTGCTGCCGAAGTCTCTGTGTGGGATTTGAACCCACAACCTTTTGACTGAGAGTGATACACGCTGCCACTGAGACACACCTACCCCGTGTGTCAGAGTGGGAGCGCGGCAGAAGGAGCTGGTTGTTTTTCTGGTTGTATATCTCAGCTGAGTGATGGATAGCAGAGAGTCTAAACACGGCACCAATTTGACTGGAATGGGGTGGGGAACAAAGTACTTTATGAAGGCTCCCAGGGGAAGGATTTCAAAACCTCAGCGTTTTGTGGACACAGTTGGGACATATTACTCAGCTATCCCCATAAATACCAGATGAGTGGGACAGAATGAAAACTTCAAGAAAGTCTCCCTAGATTTGCTGAACTTGTGGATTTGGTTAATGTCGATGGTGTTCCAGTCTGGTTTAAAGAGTGCCAAGTGAATATTACACTGTATTCTCAGCTTTTCATGGATCCTGGTATTTTTTGAATAATATAGGATCATTATGTCAGCTTAAGATAATAATTTATTTCCTGCTAGCCTGACTAAATGCATTTTGTTCCAAAAGCAACACTGAGAGACATGTATCTTTTTAAACAAATAAACTTAATTTTTTTTTCTAAGGAAAAACATGTCTGCTTTGTGCAAAACATTTTGGATCATTCCCTTCCATGCCTGTGCAACGAAATAGCAGGATCACAAGGAACCAGTGCAAAACACAAAGTGCTGGAGGAACTCTGCTGGTCAGGCAGCATCTGTGGAGGGAATGGGCAGGCGACGTTTTGGGTCGGGGCCCCTTCATCAGAGTTTTCTGTCCATTTCCCTCCACAGATACTGTCTGATCTACTGAGTTCCTCCAGCACTCAACCTTCCTGCATTTGCAGATCCTTGTGTCTCTATCAGTAACTGGGAACGCTATGAGAGGAGTAGATACAGTGATTTCACAGAGTCTTTAACCCAGAGTACTGGAATCAAGAAATAGAGGACAGAGGTTTAAGGTGAGGGGGGAAGATTTAACAGGAATCTTAGGAGCATCTTTTTTTACACAAAGTGTGGAAGGTATATGGAATGAGCTGCCAGAGGATGTTGAGGGAGGTACTATCATGATGTTCAACAAAACATTTGGACAGGTACATGGATATGATAGGTTTAGATGGATATAGGGAAAACACAGGCAGGTGGGACTAGCGGAGATGGGCATGTTGGTTGGCATGGGAAAGTTGGGCTGAAGGGCCTGTTTCCATGTTGTATGACTCTATCACTCGAATGAAAAATCACTGGCATTTACTCACTTTCTTGGAGACTCTCATGTAGAGCTTGTCTCCCTATCCCAGGGCTTGTATGTGTCTCGCTTGGGTCTAGTATCAAACAGATAGATCTCCACGTCTAGGTGAGTTTGGATTAGCCACGGTCAGGATGATTAATTTTGTCTCAGAGTAAATCTCACTACAGAGAGACCGCAAAGCACTTCACAATCAATGGAATAGTTTGGTTTAGTTTATAGATGCAGCATGAAAACAAGCTCTTTGGCCCACCGAGTCCATGCTGACCAGCGATCCCCATACAGGAGCACTATCGTATGCACTAGGGACAATTTACAACGTTAACCAAATCCAATTAACCTAAAGACCTGTACATCTTTGGAATGTGGGAGGAAACTGGAAATTGTCTATTGTCACCCAGAGAACACCTACATGGTAACTGGGAGAATGTGCAAACTCCACACAGACATCAGCCGTAGTCAGGATCGAACCCGGGCCTCTGGCGCTGTAAGGCAGCAACTCTACCGCTGCACCACCGTGCCACTGGTTGTTTTGGCATTATATGGGCCAAAGAGTCTGTTTGCGTGCTGTAAGATTCTATGAATTATGTTCCAAGTCAAATCAAATGCCTGAGTCCAAGTCAGTGAACATTGCTGGAGTGGAGCTACCAGCTAACTCTGGGGGAAATGTTATCTAATGCATTCCAGGTTCCGATCAGGTCTTCGTGTAATCTGCTGGCATTGAAGCTCTGTAGGGAAAGAGCAAAATGGTTGGACTAACTTGGTTCCCCTTACATGGAATCACTGCACACTCTGTGGGTCAAACGGGCATTCGTTTGTGATCTCAGTTCCCATGTGTTCTGTTCCATATTGGGTGTCAGAATTTGACCAGATTTTAATGCCATCTTATATAATCACCCTGCTGTCCGTGAGAACTTGTAGTTTGCAAATTCTCTGGCACCTTTCCCTTACATAAACGCAACCTTTACATTGCATAAGGGCTGCAGAGACACAGAAGACTTTCTTTTTGTCCTGTAGGTTCTGGTGAGGGTGATTCATGGATATAAGGTTTCAAATTATATATAATTTTTAAAAACATATACAATATTTTTTCTTTACAGAAAAAAAGACGGAGAGTAGGTATGATTCAGGCCTGAGAAATGCCAAATGGAATAACTCGTTTTGCTTAAAAGAACAGCTGTGTGCTGTTGACTCCCAAAATTATGGCATAGAGATCAACCTCGTTCAAAATGGAGTTTGCTAATCTTCGATTAAAATGGGATGAAAAATTTATAAGATTAGGGATATATGTAAATAGTCACAAAGACTAGGACCCTAAAATTCCTTGGATTAGAGTAACATGGATTATTGGGTCAATGAGACTTCCTTGATTTCTATTACATTAACAATGCTTAGGAAGGAACACCGATGCTGGTTTAAACCGAAGATAGACACAAAATGCTGGAGTAACTCAGCGCGACAGGCAGCATCTCTTCATTGAAGGGACGGGTGAATTTCGGGTTGAGACCTTTCTGACTTTGAGTCTGAAGAAGGGTCTCGACCCGAAACATCTCCCATTCCTTCTATCCTGAGATGCTGCCTGTCCCACTGAGTTACTCCAGCATTTTGCATCTATCCAATGTTATTGCTTCGGTACACTTGGACAGAGCTTTTATCGTAGTTTAACTTTTATCTTTCTCTTCAGTATTTTTAGCTCCCTCAAGCACTGCAGAATTCGGGCAGTGTCCACGTGAGGTGGTGTTTGAAGGACAATGAGAATGTAATTGGAGCTTTAGCAAGTTTTGATCTGAAAAGAGAATTATCTGAAAGATTTTACACTGTTGTTAGAAGGGATATCAGTCAGCGATTACAACCCCCATTGCTAAAGGCTTAAACAGTTTAGACACGGTGGTGTTCGGAAGAATAAAGCTTCAAAAGGTAGTCATGTTCCGATCTTGTTCCTACATTGTAAGCAGTTATTGCAAACTTTAGACATTAGACAATGATCTCCACTTACCTTCTTCAGGTAAGGCTTCAATATTTAACTGCTGCAGAGAGCCGGAGGGAATAATGTTAATCTCTGAAATATTAGTAATTTTGTTCATTTTCCACTTCATACTTCAAACTTAATTTCTTAATGTCTTCAAGCGTAAAGTGTGAAGAGGCCCATCTTGTGGGAGGCGACATTGTGTGCATGCCTGTCATTAAACATTATAAAAAACACGAAATGCTGGAGTAACTCAGCGGGACAGACAGCATCTCTGGAGAGAAGGAATGGGTGACATTTCAGGTCGAGACGAGGTCTGAAGAAGGGTCTTGACCCGAAACGTCTTCCATTCCTTCTCTCCAGAGATGCTGCCTGACCCGCTGATTTACACCAGTTTTTTTGTGTCTATCTTTGGTTTAAACCAGCATCTGCAGTTCCTTCCTGACTATATAAAACATTCTATGTTGTCCTTAGTCACTGCGAGAGGCTTCCAATTACTTTAGTCACTGCTCAAGGCTTCCAAGAGATATCTTGAAATCACTTCAAGGAGGTCTTTTGTCTTTTTATCATGTAATCTCCTCACAGACTCATTAAATTGATTTTATTAGGGACAGTGCATATTAATAAACATTTGCATGTAATATGCAAGATGGTAGCCAAGCTTGTTCAGAACGCTGTTGCTAGAGTTCTAACAAAGACCAAAAAATTTGAGCATATTACACCAATTCTTAAATCCTTACATTGGCTCCCTGTATGTCAGAGAATTGATTTTAAAATCCTGCTGCTCACCTATAAATCACTACATGGTTTAGGGCCAAAGTATATCACTGACATGCTTCCACTATATAAGCCTTCTAGACCGCTAAGATCTTCTGAAACCAATCTGCTAGTGATTCCCAGAGTAAATACAAAACATGGGAAAGCAGGATTTAGTTACTATGCAACAAATAGCTGGAATAAACTTCCTGAAGATTTAAGACTTGCCTCAACTTTGACCACTTTTAAAACAAGACTGAAAACTTTTATGTTTACTTTAGCTTTCAGCTAAATCTTAACTACATTGCACTTTTAACTTTTGCACTTTTTATAATGCATTTTTAATTTTGCTTTTCTTTTCTTTTAGTTCTTCTATTTTATTTCATTTTATTATTTCATTTATTGTATGACATGTTTTTATGTGAAGCACTTTGAGTCTGCCTCGTGTATGAAATGTGTTATATAAATAAAGTTGCCTTGCCTTGCCTAATTTCCATCTTTAGTCCCATATAAGGTAAACACATCCCAAACAAGGTAAAAACAAAAGACAAAAACAAAAACAAAACAAACAATATGGTTTAGCCTGCAGTCATAACATAGAATAAATAACAAACACTCAACACAGTTTAAAGTCCCAAAGTCATTGACTCTTCCCTCCTTGCTCGCCCCTCTGCGCTGAGACAATCCAAGCCTCCGATGTTGCGACCCCGCCGGGTGATGGTAAGTCAGTCCTGCGGCTGAATCCGTGCTCCGCAAACGGGCCGGTTCAAACTCCGCGGCCCGGGGCGGTCGAAGCTCATGGGAATAGACTTTGTACCAGGGTAGAAATGTCAAAGACTAGAGGGCATAGCTTTAAGGTGAGAGGGGCAACATTTAAAGGTGATGTGTGGCCAATGATTTTACACAGGTGCCTGTAATGCAATTCTAGGGGCAGTGGTGGAGGCAGATGCGATAGTGGCGTTTAAGAGGCATTTGGATAGGCAGGCGATGCGTGGAAAGGAAGGATATGAAACTGTGCG